>NC_092398.1:28118423-28339870 GCF_030028105.1 Mobula birostris
AAGGTGAAAAAGGGAAAAAGGCATAGGAAATGGTGGATTACAGGAAGTTTGAGAAATCAGTGTTCATGCCAGCAGGTTGGAGGCTACCCAGACAGATATAAGGTGTTGCTCCTCCAACCTGAGTGTGGCCTCATCACGACCATAGAACAGGCCACGGATTGACATGGCGGAATGGGAATCGGAAGTGGAATTAAAATGGGTGGCCACTGAGATATCCCACCTTTTCTGGCAGACAGAGCATAGGTGCTCAACAAAGCGAGGTGGTGGAAGACGTATAGTGGGAGGTGGCAGAAGTTAGAGGATAATATGCTGGTAGGGTGATAGGGGTGATAAGGGGTTGGGGTAAGGGCAGATGTGGGTGAAATTCTTTCTAATTTACTTGTGCACAAGGAGAACAGCATGGGCCTGTCACCCAAACTGTTCAAGTCTGAAAAAAAAACTGCCACTTTATTGACTTATAGGTTACGGACGTTGATCATTGTAAATTGTGCATGTTTGAATTCCTTACTCGCGAGATCAATTGCCATTCACAGTAGAGGTGTTAAAGTCAATCGAAACTTCAAGCAACTTGATGATGGCATTTTGAAGTTAATAAATACAATAGCTGTTGGGTATGTTTCACATTTTTGTTATCTCCTGTAGCTCCAGCAGCCCCTATTGTGTAAAGGGGCACTATGTTTTACGAGACCTTTCTGGAAAAGTCTCACTCGTTTGGTTTGAGTACACACCGTCTCCTCTGTAGTAAGCAGAGATGTCTCCAGTGGTCTCACTTCAAGCTCTTGCTTGAGTACAACTGTTCTAGGCTATATTGTTGTCTTTATTGCAACTTCTACAGAAGTCTCCTGCATTGAGTATAGGAGATGAGATGTTACACTGAAGTTGTATTAGATATTGGAGAGGCCTAATTTGGAACACTCTGTGCAGTTTTGGTCACCTACCTATAAGAAAGGTATATAAGATTGAAAGAATACAAAGAAAATTTACAAGGATGTTGCTGGGTCTAGAGGACCCAAGTTTATAAGGAAAGATTGAACAGGTGAGGACTTTATTCCTTAGACGAAGAAGATTGATAAGAGATTTGATAGAGGTATAGATAGGGTAAATGCAAGCAGGCTTTTTCCACTGAGATTGGATGAGACTACAACCAGAGGTCATGGGTTAAGGGTGCAAGATGAAAGGTTTAAGGGGGGCGGGGAGAGAGAAGAGGTGCTAGTAAATTTGCAGCTGACAAAAACTGGTGGAGTTGTGGATCGTGTGGAGGGTTGTCGTAGGTTACAACAGGACAGTGGCAGATGCAGAGCTGGGCTAGTAGATGGAGATCAACCTGGAAAAATTGGAAGCAGGCTTTCCCACTGAGGTTGAGTGGGACTGCAATTAGAGGTCATGGGTTAAGGGTGAAAGGTGAAAAGTTTAGGGGAACATGAAGGGAAGCTTCTTCTCTGAAAGGGTGGTGAGAGTGCAGAAAGAGCTGCCAGTGCAAGTGGTGCACACGAGCTTGATTTCAACGTTTAAGAGAAGTTTGGATAGGTACATAGATGGTACAGGTATGAAGGGCTATGGTTCAGGTCGACAGGACAAGGCAATTTAAATGGATTGGCACGGATTAGATGGGCCAAATGGCCCTTTTCTGTGCTGTACTTGTCTACGATCCTAAGTGTGCAGTAATTCACTTTGGAAGGTTGAATTTGAAGGCAAAGTACAGGGTTAGTGACAGGATTCTTAGCAGCGTGGAGGAACAGAGGGACCTTGGCGTCCACGTCCATGGATCCCTCAAAGCTGCCGTGCCAATTGGTAGGCTTGTTAAAACGGTGCATGGTGTGTTGGCCTTCATGACTTCAATTCCACAACGCTGCGGTTCTATAAAACCCTGGTTAGACCGCACGGACGGTTCAGCTCTGGTTGTCTCATTACGAGGAAGATGTGGCAGCTCTAGGGAGGATTCGGTGGGGGGCGGGGGGGGGGGGGGAGAATTTACCAGGCTGCTACCTGGAGCAGAGTGCATGTTTTATGAGAATAGGTTGAGAAAGCTACAGCTTTTCCCTTTGGAGCGAAGGAGGATGAGGTGGCTTGAAAGAGGTTAACAATTGATTCCTTGGTCTTACTCATGTTGAGTGCAAAGTTGATGTGATATCTCTCAACCAAATGAACTAACTCACTGCTGTATGCCTCCTTGTAATCATTTGAGATTCTGCCGACAACAGTTGTGTCATTGGTGAACTGAAAGATGGCGTTTGCGCTGTGCCTAGCCAAATAGACACGAGTGTAGACAGTAGGCAGTGGGCTAAAATCACATCTTTGAGGCCCACCAGTGTTCATTGTCAGTGATGAGATGATGTTAATTTGGACCCATGTTGACTGTGGTCTCTTGATGAAGAGGTCAACGACTCAGTTTCGAGAGGCTAAATGTTAGTATTTCACGGGGCTGAATGGTACCATAGCGGTTAGCGCAACCACTTTACATCACCAGTGATCACCAATCAGGGTTTGAACAGCACCGCCATAAGGAGTCTGTACGTTCTCCTTGTTATGACGTGGGTTTCCTCTCACATTCCAAAGACATACAGATTAGAGTTAGTGAGATGTGGGCATGCTATCTTGACGCTAGAAGCATGGTGACACTTGTGGGCTGTCCCCGGTATTCGTGCTACGTTGACTGTAGATGCACTCGGCGTACATTTGAACATCAAAACGTCCAGTGGAGAGCACTCAGACTGGTTGCATCACCATCAGGTAAGGAGAGGCCACTGCACAGGATGAGGAAAAAGCTGCAGAAACTTGCAAACTCAACCAGCTCCATCATGGGCACTAGTACCCCCAGCATTGAGAACATCTTCAAAAGACAATGCAAAAAGACGGCATCCATCGTTAAGGAGCCCCAGCATGGACATGCCCTCTTCTCATTGCTACCATCAGGGAGGAGGTATAGGAGCCTGAAGACACACACACTCAACATTTTAGGACAGCTTCTTCCCCTCCGTCATTAGATTTGAATACTACCTCACTATTTTTCCTCTTTTTGTACTATTTTTTTTGTGTACTTACTGTAATTTAGCTTTTATTATAGATTGTAAAGTACTACTGCCTCAAAGAAACATATTTCATGACATATGCCAATTATATTAAAGCTGATTCTGAAATAAAGCTAATTAAAATTCTAACCAACTTGTCCACTGGAGAGGTGCACCCCATGGCTAACAAGGCACCACAGTAAAATGCAGTATTTACCAACACTCCCAGTGATAAACAGTTAACCTCATGATCTTAAGTCAGAGTATGACAAGGACGTGCGCACAAGCACGTGCCAGAGGACCTACAGCAGGCCAACTGACTATTAAGGCAAAGGATGCTGAGCATTTGAATAAAGGCAGAAGCTTACCTGACCATCACAGAGGTCGATGAGGGGAGCCTTCTCGCGGGTGGCCCGCACCAGCTTGCTGTGGAGAAGCTTGCCGTCGAAGTAGATCCAGGGACAGCAGTGCTCCCAGGGGATGGGCTGCCCACAGGCGTCGTTGGCGAAGAGGGCTGTGTCAACGCCGCTCATGAACAAGGCGGCCAGCTGAATCCCACGGGCGTCCAGTTTCTCGATCTTGACTCAGGAAGAGAAATGGGTTTGGGTTACAGCCCCTGGCAGTGGGCTCAGAGCTCTTCTCCCCTACCCCCAAACCCCATGCTTCCTGGTTAATTACATTTCCCAACCCCGTCCCCCAACCAAACCAACTCATTGGGCTGACCACCACTGCCCCCAGACTCGCACTAAGGAGATCAATGAACACTGGCCTCCATCGCTTGGGGCACTGTAGGAATTGCAAAGTTTTTGTGCAGTTGTCTAAGAAGTTGATGCGAGTTCACTTGTTAGCATGGTGTGCAGTTTTGGTCACCTGGCTTGAGAAAAGACGTTATTAAACAAAGAGTGCAGAAAGGATTTACCAGGCTGTTGCTTGGACTCAGGGGCCCCGAGTTATAGAGAGAGATTACGTGGATGAGGAGTTTATTCCCTGGGGCAAAGGAGATTGAGGGATGAAGTGTGGCGACATTTGCGGGCAGCCACAGAATAAGCCTCAGACTGTGTTGCTCAATGACACAAAACAACATATTTCCCTGTATGTTTTGATGTACATGTGACAAATAAGTCTCATGGTATGTGGGCTGAGGACTGGCACATGGCTTTCCATAAGACATTGGAGCATGATTAGGCCACTCAGCCCATCAAGTCTGCTCCACAGTTCCATCATGGCTGAGTTATCCCTCTCAACCCCATTCTCCTGTCTTCTCCCCATATCCTTTGACACCTTTACTAATCAAGAACTTATCAACCTCTGTTTTCAATATTCCCAGTGACTTAGCCTCCACTACCATCTATGTCAAAGAATTCCACAGATTCACCACCCTTTGGCTATAAACAAAAATTCCTGCTCATCTCTGTTCTAAAGGGATGCCCTTCTATTCTGAAGCTGTGCCCTCTGGTCCTGGATTCTGCCACTATAGGAAACATCCTCTCCACATCCATTCTACCCAGGCCTTTCAATATTTGATAGATTTTAATAAGACCCCCCACCTCTCCTTCTAAACTCCAGCACGTATAGTTCACTGAAAGTAGGCGGAGTGGTGAAGACAGTTCAAAGTAAATTTATATCAAAGTACATATATGTCACCGTACACTACCCCATTTTCTTGTGGGCATTTACAGTAAATACAAACACGATAGAATTAACGAAAAACTGCATATTGCAAAGACAGACAACCAACATGCAAAAGATAACCGTGCAAAAACAACGAAAAAGAAATAAGCAATAAATATCCACGGGTTATGGAATTAATCTGGTGTTGCTGGGCTTCTCAGTCAGGGCTCTGGGTATAGGAGATGGGACATTATGCTGCAGTTGTGAGAGACATAGGCGACGGCCGCACTTAAGAGTATTGTGCACAGCTTTGGTTGCCCTGTGTTATAGGAAAGATGTTATTAAACTAGAAAGTGTCCAGAAAAGATTTACTCAGATGTAGCCTGGACTTTGGGGCGCAAGTTACACGGGTAAGGTACATAGACAAAGACTTTGTTCACTGGAATGCAGGCGATCGAAGAGTGACCTGACAAAGGTATACAAGTTCATCAGGGGTACACAGAGTCTGAAGGCAGAGTCAGTTTCCCAGGGATGGGCTGTTAAAATCAGAGGTGACAGATTTAAAAGGGACATCTAGTGGTAGCTTCTTGATGCAAAGAGTACTTGGTGTGAGCTGTCAGAAATAATGGCTGAGGCAGACACGTTATTAATATTTAAAAGCCATCTAGATAAGTACCATGGACAGGAGAGGTTAGGAGGGCTATGGGCCAAGTACAGACGGTTGGGACAACATAGTAGGCGTGGACAAGATGGGCTGCAGGGCCTGCAAGAACACTTCTGGTCTCCACAGTACACGAAGACTGGCTGGAATATCCATGGATGAAATGTTCAGCCCATTGGGAAAGCTTTGGAAATCAGGAAGCTCATTTGTCTTAAGCACAGGGGCCGAGGGTTTATGTGACATCTGTGGATGTCAAGGGGAAATTCCCCTTGCACTGTCACAGTGACAGGTGTGGGTGGCACTTCCTCCCCACCCCAAAAGCAGCTGGTAGCAATTTCCGATCACACTGGGCAATAATGGGAAACAACTTCCCTCTCCGAACCCACCCCTTTCCCATCTGCATACAGCTTTCTCCGCTGAAGTACACGGCACAGTCCCCAGTAACCACCAACACCGCGCATCCCCCCCCACCCCTCCCCACAGCCCCTTGTACCTTCAGTTCCTGGAGCTGGTCTGGCTCGTACAGTTTGGAAGAAACAGCCTGTGCTAGGAACGCATCCAGTTCGTATCTGTGCAAAATCCGGCTCCCTGGCCACTGCATCATGTACCTGCAGAGGGAGGGGAAGAGAAAAAGAGAAAGCCCTCGGTGATAGGAAGCAGACAGATCCCCCAAGCCACAGCCCGACCAAAGGATGGTGCACACCCTGGGGTGATGAAAATTAGAAGGGCTACTAAGAGAGCAGAGCTGGAGACCATACTGGAAACATACCCACTACAGGACTTGACTTGTAGTCCCTTGGTGCAGATAGCACAGCAGTTGGTGTGACACTGTTACAGCATCAACAATCTGGGTTCAATTCCACTACCTGTATGGAGTTTGTACTCTGCTCGTGACCGCATGGGTTTCCTCACACATTCCAAAGACGTACAAGCTGGGGTCAGCAAGCTGTGGGCATGCTATGTTGGTGCCGGAAGTGTGGCAACACTTGCAGGCTTCCCTCAGCACAATCCTAGGACCGTGTTGATCACTGAAGCAAATACAGCGCACTTCACTGTGAGTTTCAATGTCCATGTGACAAATAAAACTAATATTCGTGTATCAAATTGGAAGGAAAGCAAGACAATAGGTGGGGAATAACTGAGAATTTGGGGTAGAAAATCTTCAGCCAGAAAATGGTATGGACTTGGAAACCACATGAATCTGGTTATGACACATTCAGGGCAAGGGTCCAGGTTGGGAACCTCTGGACCAAATGGACTCGGTGAGAGGCAGCACAGTTCATTCAGAAAGCACACCAACCCCTTGACTTCCTTGGGTCCAGCAAAGGAAATTCTCCAATACATTTAACAATTTTTACAGATGTACCACGGAAAGCATCCTATCCAGATATATCGCAGCCTGGCACAGCAACAGCTCTGTCCAGGGATTACAGAGTCCATGGCACAAATCAGCCTCCCCACTTCACTGATTCTGCCTCGGTAAAACAGCCAAAATAATCCTGGACCCCTCCCACCCAGTCATTCTCTCTTTTCCCCTCCGGTCGGGCAGAAGGCTTGACAACACGTACCACCGGGCTCGAGAACAGCTTCCACCCCACTGGTTGTTATCAGATTCGTAAATCAAGGACAGTTGCCATTTTGTCAATCAAGAACCATTATCAGACTCTTGAATAAACCTCTGGTAAGCTAAAGATGAACTTTAGATCTCCCAATCCCTTACAATTTATTTGTCTAGCTGCACTGGTCTTTCTCTGTAGCTGAAATACTATTCTGCTTTCTCTTTACCATCTCCATGTACTTCTATATGGCATGATCAAATAAGAGTTATATGTGTGGAATGTATTGCCACAGGCCAGCTGTGCTGGTCCAACCACACTTGGGAGTATTGGGAGCAGTACCATACCCAAGAGATGTGCTGGCATTGGACAGGGTCCAGAGGCTGATCCCATGAATCAGAGTTAACATACGAGGAGGAGATCTCATTGAAACCTATTGAATATTGAAAGTCCTAGACAGAGTGGATATATGGAGAGGATGTTTTCAATAGTGAGGGAGTCTAGGACCAGAATAAAGACCAGCCTCAGATTAGAGGGAGATGATTTTTTTTTAGTCAGAGGGCAGTGAATCTGTGGAATTCATTGCCACAGACGACTTGGAGGCCAAGTCATTGGGTATATTTAAAGTGAAGGTTGGTAGTTTCTTGATTAACAAGGGCATCAAAGGTTATGGGAGGAGAATGCGGTTGAGAGGGATAATAAATCAGCAAAGTGGAGGTACTCGACAGGCCAAATGCCCTAATTCTGTTCCTACAGTTTATGTTCTTTTCCCTGTATCTCAGTATGTGACAATAATATACCATCACCAATGACTCCCACTTCCTTTCCAGAGCTGAAGATATCAGCTGGGCCAACCTCCTCTGCTGTTACCTGTGGAATCTGCACACACCTTCCTGTCCAGGACCTCAGCAATACTGTACTTCACCCTTTACAATTTATTTTTGGGTCCTTGTCTACTTAGAGGTGTAGCAGATAAGCATTACAGCTCCAGACGCAGGCTTAATCCCAACCCAACTCCCTCTCCAAATCTGGTTGTTAGGTGGAAGACACATTAGTGTAATGCTTTACAGCACCAGGGATGGGAAGATTGGGGTTTGATTCCCAATGCCTGTAAGGAATTTGTATGTTCTCTCTGTGGCCACGTAGGTCTCCTCCCACATTCCACAGGCAGGCAAGTTCGTAAGGGTTGGCGAATTGTGAGTGTGCTATGCTGGTGAGGCTTAACTGCTGCCCCCAGCAGCATCACAGGCACACTTCACTATATGCTCTTTTGTACAGTACTGTGCAAGGGTCTCAGGCACATTTATACTGTACAGCGAGGGGCCCAAGACTTTCGCACTGTATTTGTCACCACGGAGAACTGCGGGAGGGATGTGAGACAGGTGGCAGAGCAGGAGTGCCAAGGGTGGGAGGCTGAGTGGCTGCAGACACACCAGGCACTGAGACATCAAGTAAGGTGAGTCGGAGAGTTGAGAAGAACAAAGAGATCAATGTAAATGGTGGTGGTGGGGGGGGGGGAAAACGGGGGTGATGATCAGCCAGGAGTCAGTGTTTTCATGCTGTACCTCTGACGCCCTGTCCTTTTATAACAGCCTAATATTTACTCTACGGAAAGCACTCACCATCATTTTGAATGCCTTTGACAGACTGAAAGTAGAACAATACAGCACAGTACAGGCGCTTCAACTTACTCCAAGCAAGATCAGTCTAATTCTTCCCTCTCGCATAGCCATCATCCATGTGCCTCTACCACCATGCCTGGCAGGGTGCACCACACACCTATCTGTGTGTGAAAAAAACTACCTCTGACATCCCCCCATGCTTTCCTCAATCACCTTAAAATTAGGCTCCCTTGACCTTTTAACTTTCTCTGCTCCAATGACAGCGACCCCAGTTTTGGCAGCTTCACGCCCCCCGCCCCCCCCTTGCTCTTCTCTGTCAGAGAGAAACTCCCCTTGTTGGACATGGGGCCTTCCTGAATGCTTCCAGTCATCATAGCAACAGGGGGGAATGAGATTACCCAATGAAGCTCTATAATCTGACCCGCTGGGTGTTTCCAGTGTTTTCCACCTCCGCCCCAAGGATACTGGGCTTCGCCCCTCATCACAGCAGCCCTCGGGCCCCTCCCGCCAGCGGCGCTCACCGTAAGACGCAGCAGAGCAGCAGCAGGTGGGTGGGGACGTTGGCAGGGTTCAGCATGCCGGGTGTGTCAGACTTCAGGCAGGCCAGGAAGGCCCTCATGCGCCGGTTCTTGTCCTCCACGGCCTTGCCCAGCCACAGCTTCTTCAGGTTGGGGCAGGTCCACTCACGAAAGGTCAGGGCCGTCACCAGCTCCGGAGTCTGGGGCGACTTGCCCTTGTAGGCCGACCACTCCTTAATTATGACAGGGGGCACTGAGGTAGGAAGGGGATGGAGGAAGAGAGACAGAGCACCAAACATAAACAGAGTGGATAGCTTCAACAAAGGCAAATCTAAGCACACCAGAAACAGTAAAAGATTCTGCAGACGCTGGAAAACTTCATACACAAAATGTTAGAGGAACTTGGCAAGTCAGGCAGCTATCCATGGAGGGGAATAAACAGTCAACGTTTAGGGACTCGCCTGATGCTGCCTATATGACTGAGTTCCTCCACCCTTTAGTGCATGTTACAGCAGAAACTGAGCCAGAGTGCCGTCTGAAGCAGTGATCAAAGCTCAAAGCAAATTTATTATCAAAGTATGCATATACTACCTCGAGATTTATTTGCATGCAGGCATTCACAGAAGAACAGATATATAAAAGAATTTTATGAAAATCTATAGACAGGGTAACAAACAACCAATGTGCAAAAGAAGGCAAACTGTGTAAATAAAAGAGTATTGAGAACATGGGTCCTTGAAATTAAGTCTGAAGATCACAGAATCAGATCAGAGTTGAGGTGATTGAGAAGGTTATCCACATCTGTTCAGGAACCTGATAGTGTGGGACCCAAGGCTTCTGTACCTCCTGTCCAATGGTAGTAGTGAAAGGAGAACATGGCCTGGATGGTTGGGAAAGTGGGGTGGGAATCTTTGATGATGGATGCTGTTTTCTTGTGGCAGCACACCATATTGATGTGCTGAATGGTGGGGAGGGCTTTGCCTGTGATGAATGATGGACGGGGCTGTATCCACCACTTTCTGAAGCCATTTCTGTTCCAGGACATTGGGGGGGGGGGGGGGTTTGTGTCAGTAGAAATGACCAGAGGTTGAGAAAGGAATGGACAAAGCACCCTGCCACCAATATCCACCCACCCCTTCCGCGCCGAGCAGCAGGCGGTACCTTCCACGGGGATCCTCCTCCGCAAGGCGAGGCGCTCAGCCCTCCGCTGGGTCTCGGACAGGCTGAAGAGAACTCCGTAGATGTACTGGCGGGCTGATCTGTAGAGCAGAGTGGCGGGAGGCAAGTCGTTGTTGGCCTCATCCTCGATGCACACGGGGAGCTTCAACTCGCCCTGGGGGGGGGGGGGGGGTGAGGGGTTCAGCAAAAAGCAGAACACAGACATGTTAGTACTCTTCCCCCCGTCCACCAATGTTGAATCGCAACAGAAACTTACATGCAAGTGATCAATGGGAGAGTTGAACCCACGTTGGGTAACCTTGCGTCATATTTAATCACTTGCACAAGGGATTCGAGAGTTTGTAGTAAAGAGAGGAAGGAGCTTTAAACAGATCTGGCTCAGCGGTTAACGTAACACTATTATAGCATGAGAGACCCAGGTTCAATTCCTGCTGAGTTTTCTCCAGGGCTCCAGTCTGCTCCCAAATTCCAAAGACGCTCCGGGTTAGTAGGTAATTGGGCAGCGCGGAAAACGTTGGGCTATAAGGGCCTGTTACCGGGCTGCATTTCAAAATAAAATAAACATACTGATTGAAATCTGGGTGGTGATGGAATCACGGCAACTAACAAACTGCTGTCAGGAACACAGCGGGTCAAGCGACATTAGTGGAAACAGGAAATATCTATTTCAGGGGAAAAAACCTGCATAATGCAGAATAGCAGAAAGGGAAGAATTAGTGGAGGTGGTGGGAGGAGATGGATTAATGGAGGATGGACGGGTCCAGCCAGATAGGGGAGGGAAAAGAGGAGTTAGATAGGACTCAAACAGTAGTAAGGAAGGCAAATGCAATATTAGCATTCATTTCCAGAAGACTAAAATATAAAAGCAAAAATGTAATGTTGAGACTTTATAAGATATTGGCCAGACTGTAGTTATGGGCCCCTTATTTAAGAAAGGATGTACTGGCATTGGACAAGGTCCAGTGGAGGTTTATGAAAATGTTCCTGGGAATGAAAGGGTTAATGTATAAGGAAAATTTAATGAGCCTGTACTCACTGGAGTTTAGAAGAATGGGGGGGGGGGGGGGCAGAGAGAGAAGAGATCTCATTGAAACCTATCAAATATTGAAAGGCCTAGATAGAGGGCCACTGAAAGGATGTTTACTGTAGTGGGAGAACCTAGGACCAGAGGGCACACAGAAGAACGTCCTACTGGAACAGAGATGAGGAAGAATTACTTTAGCCAGAGGGTGCTGAATCTATGGAATTCGTTGCAACAGGTGGCCATGGAGGCCAAGTCATTGGATATATTTAAAGCAAAGGTTAGAAAGGGCATCAAAGGTTATGGGGAGAAGGCAGAAAAATGGGGCTGAGGGGAAAATAAATCAAAGCAACACACACAACATGCAGGAGGAACTCAGCAGGTCAGGTAGCATCTCTGGAAAGGAATAAACAGTCAAGGTTTTGGGCCAAGACTCTTCTTCAGGACTGGAAAGGAAGGGGGAAGATGCCAGAATAAAAAGGTGGGGAGGGGGAAGGTAGGCGAGCTAGGAGGTGATATGGGAAGGTAAAGGGCTGGAGGAGGAGGAATCTGATCGGAGAGGAGAGTGGACCATGGGAAAAAGGGCAGAATGAGGGGCACCAGGGAGAGGTGATAGAAAGGTGAGAAGAGGTAAGAGGCCACAGTGGGAACTATAAGAGGGAAGGGGGAAGCAAAAAAAAAAAAAAATCACTAAAGAGAAATCAATATTCATGCCATCAGGTTGGAGGCTACCTAGATACAAAAGAGACCCTGGCAGATTCAGTAGAAGGACTGTTGGGGGCCCTGAATGGAGGTGAGGGGGCAGATGAATGAGGTGTAGCATTTCTGTTGATTGGTTCAAGAGCCTGATGGTTGAGAGGTAATAACGGTTCCTGAACCTGGTGGCGAGTGTCTTGAGGCTCCTGTACTTTCTTCCTGATGGCAGCAGCGGGAAGACAGCATATCCTAGGTGGTGGGGTGTCCCTGACGTTGGACACTCATGTAGATGTGCTCAAGTAGGGAGGGCTTTACCTGTGATGGACTAAGCCGTATCCACTACTTTTTGTAGGATTTTCTGTTCAAAGGCATTGGTGATTCCATACCAGGCCATGATGCAATATACTCTCCACCACATATCAATAAAAGTTTGTCAAAGTTTCAGATGTCATGTCAAATCTTCGCAACCTTAAGGAGCTAGAGATGCCGCCGTGCTTTCTTCATAATTGCTCCTGCGTGCTGAGCCCAGGACGGTCCCTGAGATGGTAACACTGAGGAATTAAAGATGCTGACCCTCTCCACCGCTGATTCCCCGCCGAAGACTGGCTCATGGACCTCCGGTCTCCTCCTGCTGAAGTTAGGAATCAGCTCCTTGGTCTTGCTGACACTGACGATGTCCCCTCCAACCAGTGTGTGCAAAAATCCTGTGCTGTGCAATTTTTTTTACCCAGTGACAACAACACGTGGGCACTGAATGATTTCTCCAATAAAAGCAGTACAAATAAGCCAGTTTTAAAACCTGCAGGCAAATTATTGCAAACTCCACGCTGTCAACACCAGCTGCATCCGGAACCAGAAAAGGAAATGTGATTGTGTACGATTGTGAAATATACTTAACATGCCAGCGAGGTAGAGGGTGACAACCTTTTGTGCGCAGCTTAAATTCCTTTGTGTGCTAGTAGCAAACGATGTGAATGTGCACACCTTGGAGGGAATATTGGTTGTAGCATCACTCAGCCAGATTTTCAATCTCCCTCCTATATACTGATTTGTCACCTTTGATTTGGCCAACGTCGACTATTTACTCTTTTCCATAGATGCTGACTGACCTGCTGAGCTCCTCCAGCATTTTGTGTGTGTAATAGTGGCTTGTTACTCCGTGGCAGACATTTCACTCAGTTAGCACAGTGAAATGTCTGCCACAGAGCATCTTCATAGCAAAGATGATTCCCAAAGGTTCCTTCTCAATTTGTCCGTAGTTCCCTTCTGCCGTGGTCAGTGACCTGGCTGCACGTATGACAACTCCCACTGCACGGCTGGATGCATCCATCGCAATGATTATCGTCACCTCTGGGTTGAAATGAGTCAAAAGAATGCCAGATGACAGCATATACTTCACACCTCTTGGCATTGCAGGGGACTGAGTGGCTCCCTCAGCTGGTGCATTGCTTAATAAATGCTGAATAATGATCGTAAAGTGCTGACATCTGATGGTGATCTTAGAGAGCTTTGTAAGATTATGACGGACAGTCATTGGAAAATAAAAGACCTTTTACCCAGGGTAAAATCATCTAAAACATAAGGGCATACTTTTAAGATGGATGGGGGGGCAGTGGAATATAAAGAGGACCGGGGTCATCTTTTCCCCCAACACAGAGGGTGGTGGGTAAATAGAACAAGCTGCCAGAGGAAGTGAAAGAGGCAGAAACAATTACAGTGTTTTGCGAGACATTGGCACATGGCTAGGAAAAGTTTAGAGAGATACAGGCCAAATGGGGTGAAAAGGAACTGACTATGGACTAGTTGGGCTGAAGGGCCTGTTTCTGTGCCGTACAAATAACTCTGAGATTGGTGCTCACTTACCATTGTCAGCACCTGGTAGATGTAAGGGTACATGAGACCCTTCCTGTGTCTGTGGTCCGCCACGCGCAGGACCTCGGGGGCGACAAGGGGCAGCGGTGGGGTGGTGATGTCCATGTGGTTCCTGGTTTGCATGGAGAGCAGCGACGGTATGTGGGCTGTGGGGTTCGGCGGGGCAGTGCCTGAGTCCCGGGATAGAGTGTGCTCGCTTCCAGTCTTGGCATCAGGGTGCCCCTGCAGTCAGAGAAACAGATCACACAATCAAGAGAGAGTGGTGGTGATGGGGGGGGGGGGGGGGGGGGGACATCGTTTGAGCTTGTGTTGAATCTTTCAAAAGAGCTCTTTACCCAATCCCACTCTTTCTCGCATAGCCCTCCAATTTTGTTCTGAAAATTCCCATTGAACACATCCAGGAGGGGGCCGTCTCTCCTCTGGGTTCTTGTGCCAGCTGCAATCAATGTGACAGTCATCCAAGACTCCAGCTTCACCCACCCCTGTGCCTCATGACCCTTCCTCCCAATCACAGACTCACAGCTCAGGTTTGCCATCCAACAACCCCCCCCCACAACACAATCAGGCACCAAGGACAGTGTACACGGATGGGGATGCCTCCCTCCACAGCGTTAGTGGGCCGGGGGCGACTGTCACACCGAGTGAGAAGGGGGGCTATGTTACCTCAGGGATGTTTTTCTCGGGGCTCTGGCTTGCACCCGGAGCTGGGCCGGCACCTTCCCAGTTGCCTTTGTGCTGAGAGGACTGGCCGACGAGGTGGCTGGAAGCAAAGAGAGAAATCCGCCTGTCAAGCCTTTGCGAAGTTGAGCGCAGCCTCATCCAATGCGCAGCCCATCACCGGCGAGATCAGGGGGGCTTGACCAGAGTTACACCTGTCTCCTGACCTGCAATTCCTTCGCCAAGTGCAGTCAACTCTACAATTATCCAAGCTGAGGATGCGCCATCCTTGCTGTTGCGTTTCTGAGCGAGCTCCTCTCCTTGGGGGAGTGCTCAGCTTCACCCCACCCCACCTCCAAATGTAGCAGGTGGTCTTTCAACTCAACAGGTTCACACGGTTGAATTTTAAAAAAGGGTTTACTCTGATTAACTTCATTTCCTCACTCTCTACTGCCTTGGGAGCTAAAGCAGACCAAGTGCTCATGTAGGTATTTCAAAGAAAAAAAAACACGAGATGCTGAAAATCTGAGCTACACACCCACTGCCCTGTGAGTAATGAATGGCACGCTGAGTACTCAGACAGGGATTCGAGACATGCCATAAACCTTCAACACCCACATAAAATGCTGGAAGAACTCAGCAGATCAGGCAGAATCTATGGAGATGAATACAGAGACAACGTTTTAGGCAGAGAGCCTTCACTGGGACTGGAAAGGAAGGGTGGGCAGAAGCCAGAATAAGGTGGTGGGGTGTCGAAGAGGAGTACAAGATGGCAGTTGACAGGTGAGAGGTGAGGGAGAAAGGGAGGATGGATGAACTAGGAAGCTGGGAGGTGATAGGTGGAAGAAGAAAGGGCTGAAGGAGGAATGAGATAGAAGAGAGTGGAGCATGGGAGAAAGGGGAGGAGGAGGGGAACTAGAAGCAGGTGAGGAAAAGGGAAGAGGTGAGAGGGGAGCCAGAATGAGGAATGGAAAGAGAGAAGGGAAACTGGGGGATGAAATTACTAGAAGCTGGAGAAGTCAAATAAGCAATGAGGGAAAAATTTCTAAAAAGAAATAACAAGTTTTACAGTTACCACCTCAATTTCTGCACCCCAAGGTTCGGAGTCATATACTCAACTTCATCGGGCAGCAAGGAAGCAATAGAGGAGTTCCACAAGGGGGATATGGGTGGGTTCAGTGAATGGGCAATGCCATGGAGGACAACAGTGAACCCTGCTGATGAGGTGGTAAGAATCCTCTGCAAATGATATCGAATTGTAGTGAAGCACCTTGACCTGAAAAGTCCACTGTTTACTCATCTCCAATAATGCTGCCTAACCTGCTGAGATCTTCCAGCATTTTGTGTATGTCCCTCTGAAAAGTCCAGTTTGTAGCATTCAGTATCAGTGGATCCATCCACTGCAGGGGCAGCGAAATAGTAGGTTAAACTTTGAAGTGGGTTGATTTATTAAACACTAGGCTAATCACTGAGCCTTACAGCACCAGCCACTCAGGTTCATCATGACCTCCGGTGTCGTCTGTGTGGAGTTTTCACATTCGCCCTGTGACCACAAGGCCTTACCCCCTGGGTACTTCCTGTATCTCAAAGACGTGCAGGTCAGTAGGTTAGCTGCTGCAAATTGCCTCTGGTGGAGCTGGGAGCAAGAGTTGGGGGAGGGGTTGGGAGAAGGAATAAGCTTCATGTACAAAGTATGTGCATTCTATGTGACCATGGGGCTTCCCCAGGTGCTCCAGTTTCCTTCCACACCAGGATGTCGTACTGCTCCGTGATTTAACAGGCCATTGTAAATATAAGAGTTCCTCGTATAGGTAGGACGCAAGAGATCAGGGGAGAGTTAACATGGCTGGGTGAAATTAGTGTGGTAAATGGATTGATGAAACTGCTCAATGAACCAATGGAGATGATAAAAAACTAGAATAGCCATTCAAATAAACAAATAAAATTTCTAATGAACACGTGTATTATTTTAAGATGTTGAGAAACTTAGAACAGTAAGGCACAGACTCTCCAACCTTTATCTGTGCTGAATATGATGCTAAATTAAACTAAACCTCTTCTGTCTGCTGGTGATTCATGCCCTTCTTTACTCATGTCTTAAATGCCACTATTGTATCTGTTTCCAGCAGCACCCAAGGCTGCCCATTCCAGGCACCAACCACTGTGTAAAATCACAGCTCACGTAGACCAGCATAGTATAGGTCCTTCAACAATGATGTTATACTGACCCACTCCATGATCAATCTAACCCTTCCTACTCACATAGTCCATAACCCTCCATTTTTCTTTCATCCATGTGCTTATCTAAAGAGTCTCTTAAATATCTCTTTATATCAGCCTCCAACACCATCCCTGGCAGTGCATTCCAGACACTAAACACTTCTTGTGTAAAAAAAAAAAAAATCCACCTCTGACATCTCCCCTAAAATCTTCCTCCGTTCACCATAAATACCTGGCATAGAACAGTACCCATAATGCTGTGATCTTTTAACCCACTTTAAGATCAATCTAACCATTCTCTCCAACATATCCTCTGTGTGCTTAAGAGTCTCTGAAATCAACCTAACGTATCTGCTTCTATCACCAATACTAGCAGTGCATTCCACCCAAGGGTAAAGAACTTTACCCTTGACATCCCTTCTCCAATCACTTTAAAATTATGCCCTCTCGTATTAGCCATTTCCACCCTGGGAAGAAGTCCTCATTATCTTATAGTACATCTCTATCATCACCTCTCAGTCTCCTTCACGCAAAAGAGAAAAAGTCTTGGCTCGCTCAACCTTTCCTCATAAGACAAGCTCTCTAATCCAGGTAGCATCCTAGTAAATCTCCTCTACACCCTCTCCAAAGCTTTCATTGTTTCTATAATGAGGCAAACAGAACTGAACACAATTCTCCAAGTGTGGTCTAACTAGGTTCTCAACTTTTTTTTTTATGCCATGGACGAATATGATTAAGCAAGAGTTGGGAATTCCTGCACTAGGGTTTTATAGAGCCGCAACATTACCATGAACTCAGTCCCCTAACAACTGAAGGCCAACACACAATATGCCTTCTTAACTTATGTATATCAACTTTGATGGAACTATGAACATGGACACCATCTGTTCCTCTACACTGCTAAGAATTCTGCCATTAACCCTGTATTTTGCCTTCATGTTCAGCCTTCCAAAGTGATTCGCTTCACACTTTTCTGCACTAACATCTCTCTGCCACTTCCCAGCCCAGCTCTACGTCCAATTTATATTCCACTGTAACCTACAACAATCTCCTTCATACCTTTCCCCTGTCACTTTAAAGTCAGGGTTTTCCAACATTTTTATGCCATAGAGCCTTTCTGTTAACCAAGGGGGGTCCGTGGATCCAAGTTCGGAACCTCGACTCTAAATGCATTTCCTCTAGTATTTAACATTTCCACCCTGGAGGGAGATTTACACGTCTTGTAATTTTATAGACGAGGAGGGCGTCATCCTGACCATTCCTTTGCTCCAGTTTCCTCCCACATTCCAAAGACGTACTGGCTCATAGGCTAATTGGTCACGAGTGTAATTGGGTGTCTCGGGCTCGTTGGACCTGTTAACGTGCCGTATCTCTAAAAGACTCACTTGGCTGTGTTGCTTCCGCTCTGTTCGTCCACGTCAGAGGAAGACGAGGGCGATGAGTTGTGCAGAGGCGATGCTGATTCTTTGGCCTGCGCGTGGTTGGAGATTCTGGCAGCCGGCGGAGGTGCCGGCCCGGGCCAATCGGCCAGCTGCTTGCATGGGCGCTGGAACTCATGCTTGGCCAGGCCAGGGTCAAAGTGCGGACCGTGGACTAGCTGGCCCTGGGACGTGGGGAAGGTGATACCTGGTGCCGGCGGGAAGGGCTGGTACGGCAGCTTCTGCATCATGGGCGGTGGCGGAAACTAAGAGGAGAGAGAAAAAGGGAAGAAAAATGGTGTGTTGGTGAGCAAGACTATCGAGAGACCTGGCATCCGTGCTCAGGCCTGATTACACCAAGATCATCTGTGGAACCAGCCTGACCAACAATAATCATAGAGCACTACCGCATGGAAACAGGCTCATGTGCCGACCTGGTTTTGCCTAATCCCACCTGCACACATACCAGAGCCCTCCGTACCCATCCCATCCCAACCATG
The DNA here is from genome assembly GCF_030028105.1 of Mobula birostris. Taxonomy (NCBI): domain Eukaryota; kingdom Metazoa; phylum Chordata; class Chondrichthyes; order Myliobatiformes; family Myliobatidae; genus Mobula; species Mobula birostris. Next base: position 28,136,963 of record NC_092398.1, read on the forward strand.
CACTTATACAAATTTCTCTTAAATATTCACATCAAACCCACATCCACCACTTCCACTGGCAGCTCGTTCCATACTCACACCACCCTGAGTGAAGATCCCCTTCATTGTCCCCAAAATATTTTACCTTTCACCCTATACTTACGACGTCTAGTTCTAGTCTCACTCAACCCGAGGGGGAAAATCCTGCAAGTATTTCCCCATCTATACCTTCTATAATTTTGTACACCTGCCGTCATTCTCACGTACTCCAAGGAATACAGTCTTAATCTATTCAATCTTTCCTTATATACACCCCCATCATTCTCCCCCAACTCCCACACTAGCTCACAAACCCCTCCCTTACATCCCAAGAAATCTTCTCTAGCAATGACTGCCCTGTTGCCTGCAATCTCTTCCCACCTTCCCAACCGCGCAAACACTCCCCCACCCCCCCACTACCCGTCACCTACCAGCGGCTTGGGCTGCGCGATTGCTTGCATATGCGCATTTGCGTAGGGGGGCATCCCAAACTGGCTGGGCCCAAAACCTGGAACGGGAAGCAACAGGGGGGTTAACACCGAGCTCCCACCTACTTTGGTTGCCAGGCTAGAGACATGGCACTGGATGCAAACTACTGACTGGCTGTGGGCAGTGAGTCCCTGCTGTCTGCTGAGAGGCAGAAGGGGAGCACTATCCCTCTGGCAGGGATACAGGGGATACAGTGCCTTAGTCCATGCTTGAATGCCTTGAAGAGGATACAGGGGAGATTTACCAGGGTTTGTAAGCATGTCTTACAAGGGAAGGTTAAGCAAGCTAGGTAGAGCTTTTCTCTTTGGAGCAAAGGAGATTAGAGGTAACTCGATAGAGGTGTATGAGCTGGAAAGGGGTATAGTCCCTTATTCCCTAGAGCAGTAAAGGCCAATACCAGAGAACATCTGTTTAAGGTGAGTGGAGAAACATTTATGGGAGATGTCAGAGGTAGGTTTATTCTTTTTTTTGAACATAAGTTTTAAGACAGAGTCATGAGGCCAGGGGGCTGGCACAGAGTCGGGTGGGAGACATGGGCGCAGAGCCCAAAGGAGAGGCTGCAGAGTCCAAGGGGCAGGGGGAGGTGGAAGATGGGCGCAGAGTCAAAGAGGGGATGATGCAGAGCTAAAGAAGGGAGACTGAGTTAAAGAGCAGGAAGCTCTTTTACCACACAGAGAGTTGGTGGGGTGTATGGATTGAGGTGTTAGAGGAAGGGAAAATTACAATGTTTAAGACACTTGCCCAGGTACACAGACAGGAAAGCTGTAGAGGGATTTGGGCCAAATGCAGGCGAACAGGACAAGCTTAGGTGGATACAATAATTGGCACAGACGACTTAAGCTGAATGGCCTGTGTCTGTGCTGTTTAACTATCATCTCCTTGAAGTGGAGAACTGGAATCCTAGGATGCAGAGCTGGTCAAGCTTAACTAGCGAGACACAATTAATTTAAGGCAGTTATGATTCTGAGAGGGTCTGACAGGATTGATGACAGGAGTCCATTTGTCCCAGGGCTAGAGTGCAGAATTAAGCAGCATTCTCATCGGACACAAGTGCTGCCATACCCAACTTACAAGGGCAAGCTCTTCACACCCAGTTGCCCCTGGAGGGATTCCAATCTATAAAATCAAAGGACATGGTGAAGTCACAGCGGATCAGGAAGCATCTACAGAGAAACTGGCTGGTGATCTTTCTGACATCCCAGACCTGAAACTTTAACCCTGTTTGTATCACTGCAGATGCTGTCCAACCTACTGAGTGTTTCCAGCACTGAAAGGGTGTGGGGAATGGCTTTGAAGATTAGGTGTTACAGTACTACTGAACAGTGCAGCAGCTGAGATGGGGGTTTTCTGCCCGATTAATGTTTACATTCAAGTTCCAAGTTGCAAGAATGGGCCAAAGAGCCTGCCTCTGTGCTGTAGTGCTCTAAATGAGGCTCAGAAACTGCGGACAGACTGTCCCACCCTCCCAAACGATGCGCCCGTCTTGCCACTCTGAAGAAAGGGCCCCGACTCAAAAGCTCAAATGATTTCTCTTTCTATAGATTCTGCCAATGGTCTACAGGTTCAGTTGTCGTACAGACCAAACATCAGAATGGGGAAGAAATGTGATCCAAGTGACTTTGATCATGGGATGATTGTTGGTGCCAGATGGAGTGGTTTGAGTCTCTGAGAAACTGCTAATCTACTGAGATCTTCACACAAGTCTCTAGAGTTTACAGAGAATGGTGTGAAAAACAAAAAACATCCAGTGAAAACACCTCATTAGTGACAGAACTCAGAGGTCAGAGATGACATCGGATGCACGGCAACTCTGGCAGGGTTTGCAAGACATTACTTCCTACAAAGCGAAACCCAATAGCATGAATGGCAGCAATGCTTCACTACCAGATGAACTCAACGCCTTCCATGCCCACCTTGAAAGGGATAACACAATTACAGCTGTGAAGATCCCTGCTGCATCCGATAGCCCTGTGATCTCTGTCTCAGAGGCCGATGTTAGACTGTCTTTAAAGAGAGTGAACCCTCACAAGGCAGAAGGTCCAGATGGAGTACCTGGTAAGGCTCTGAAAACTTCTGCCAACCAACTAGCAGGAGTATTCAAGAACATTTTCAACCTCTACGGGCAGAAGTTCCCACTTGCTTCAAAAAGGCAACAATTATAACAGTGCCTATGAAGAATAATGTGAGCTGCCTTAATGACTATCGCCCAGTAATGCTCACATCAACAGTGATGAAATGCTTTGAGAGGTTGGTCATGACTAGACTGAACTCCTGCCTCAGCGAGGACCTGGACCCATTGCAATTTGCCTATCACCACAATAGGTCAACGGCAGACACAATCTCAGTGGCCTCCACATGGCTTTAGATCACCTGGACAACACAAACACTTATATCAGGATGCTGTTCATAGACTATAGCTCAGCATTTAATACCATCATTCCCACAATCCTGATAGAGAAGTTGTAGAACCTGGGCCTCCGTACCTTTCTCTGCAATGGGATCCTCCACTTTCTAACTGGAAGACCACAATCTGTGCAGATTGGTGATAACATATCCTCCTCGCTGTTGATCAACCGAGGGGTGTGTGCTTAGCCCACTGCTCTACTCTCTATATACCAATGAGTGTGGCTAGGCATAGCTCAAACACCATCTATAAATTTGCTGACAATATAACCATTGTTGGTAGAATCTCAAGTGATGACGAGAGGGCATACAGGAGTGAGATATGCCAACTAGTGGAGTGGTGCCACAGCAACAAACTAGCACTCAATGTCAGTAAGACAAAAGAGCTGATTGTGGACTTCAGGAAGGGTAAGACGAAGGGACACATACCAATCATCATAGAGGGATCAGAAGTGGAGAGAGTGGGCAGTTTCAAGTTCCTATGTGTTGAGATCTGAGGATCTAACCTGGTCCCAACATATCGATGTAATTATAAAGAAGGCAAGACAGCAACTATACTTCATTAGGAGTTTGAAGCCATTTGGCATGTCAACAAATACACTTAAAAACTTCTATCGTTGTATTGTGGAGAGCATTCAGACAGAATGCATCAGTCTGGTATGGGGGAGCTACTGCACCGGACCGAAAGAAGCTGCAGAGGACTGTAAATATAGTCGGCTCCACCTTGGGCACTAGCCTACAAAATATCCAGGACATCTTCAGGGAGCGGTGTTTCAGAAAAGCAGCATCCATTATTAAGGACCTCCATCACCCAGGGCATCATGCCCTTTTCTCACTGTTACTGTCAGGTAAGAGGTACAGAAGCCTGAAGGCACACACTCAGCGATTCAGGAAACAGCTTCTTCCCCTCTGCCTTCCAATTCCTAAATGGACATTGAATCCTTGGATACTACCTCATTTTTAAAAATATACACTATTTCTGTTTTTGCACGTTTTAAAATCTATTCAGTATACGTATACTGTAATTGGTTTAGTTATTTATTTTTCTCTCTTCTATATTATGCATTGTATTGAACTGCTGCTGCTAAGCTAACAAATTTCACATCACATGCCGGTGATAATAAAACTGATTCCGATGATGGCCAGATTGTTTCAAGCAGACAGAGACAGTAACTCAAATAACCACATTACAACAGTGGTGTGTAAAACAGCATCTCTGAATGCACATGTTCAACCTTGAAGTGGATGGGCTACAGCAGAAGACCACAAACATACACTCAGTGGCCACTTTATTAGGTACAGGTGTATAATACAGCGGACACAGTGTGCTTTTGTTAAAAACTAACTCAGTACCATTCCCTCTTTCTTGAGGGCAGTTCTGGGAGAGCAATGATCACCAGCCGTGCCAGATGTTTCACCAGAAAACCGGAGAACAGCAGGTGTCGCACTTGCCAGGCTGCCGCAGTTCCCAGGTGGATGCTTACCGAGGAATGGAGAGGGTCCAAGAGGAAGCGGCCTTGGCTTGCTTGCAGTAGCGTAATACTCCACAGCCCGCTTGAATCGCTCTATTTTGTCTTCTGTCCTGGACTGGATTTGGAAAAAGTAAACGTTATAAAGCTAGCAAGATGAATGTGCTGAGGGGGCAGTGATAGGACTGACTACTAACACCTGATAGTGCAAAGCAGGGGTCCTGACTGGGGACTAGTCTCCCTCATGGCTAGGACACTTGCCCCACACATCAATGTCCAAGTACGCTGCTACCTGTGCACCAGGAAGGTATAAGAGCCTCAGCACTCAACACCAGGGTTCAGGAACAGTTATTATCCCTCAACCATCAGGCTCTTCAACCAAAGGAATCACTTTCAAGGACTCTTCAGGTCATGTTTGATATTTATTATTTAATATTATTGTTTCTTCTTCTGTATTTGTATAGTTCATTGTCTTCTGCACTCTGGTTGAATGCCTAATTGGGCAGTCTTTCATTGATTGCCACAGTTATTATTCTATAGATTTGTTAAGTATACCCAAAAGAAAATGAACCTCAGGGTTGTATATGGCAACATATATGTACTTTGACAATAAAATTTACTTTGAACCACACAATTTCGGTGAAGTGGGTTCGATCCTGACCCCCCAGCGCTGACTACGTTCTCCCCAGGACTGTTCAGTACTCCCCCCCCCCCCGGTGCTCGTCCGATCTCCCTGTCCCAAAGGGTCTGGGGGTTAGTCAGCCACTCCCATTGTGAGTATATGGAGCAAGTGGGAAAAGAGGGGACAACTTACAATGTTTAAAAAATGTTTGGACAAGTGCATTGATAGGAAGGGGTTTCCCACCTGTTATATGCCATGGGGCCTGACCATTAAGCAAGGGGTCCATGAACCCCCATGTTGGGAACCCCTGGGTTAGAGGGTCAAATGCAGCCTCAGTTAGATAACTTGGTTGATATGGATGAGTTGCACTGAATGAGCTGCCCCAAGCATGGGCAGGCTAGGTGGAGAATCGGAGGGGTGACATAGCTGGGAAATTTCAAGGGAAAGATTAGGATGGGAATAGGATTACACAGGCTCAAAGGACTGAATGGCCTCTTTATATGAGAGGTGGTCGGCCTCCAGGAGAATGAAGGGTGACCTCTTATAAAATAGTGAGGGGTATGGGTAAGGGGGATGATCACAGTCTTTTCCCCAGGGCTAGGGGTGGGGAGTGTCATGTCCAAAATATAGGGGAATACATTTAAGAGACCTGAAAGGTTACTTCTTTATACAGCAGGTAGTGAATACTTGGAATGAGCTGTCAGAAGCAGTCGAGGAAGGTAAAATAGAACATAGGACCTGTACTGAGCTGTACTGTCCTTTGGCCCATGAGGACCTTCTTAAACTATTAAGCTAACTCCTCCTTTCTACAAAGCCATAACCCTCCATTTTTCTTTCATCTAAGAGTCTCTTAAATGCCCCTAATTATCTAACCTCTACCGCTACCCCTGGTAGGGTTAGGGTTCCACACACCCACCACTCAAGAGAAAAAAAAACACCTACCACTGACAATCTCCACTATTCTTTTATTCTTTCCCCAATCACCTTATGCCCTCTCGTATTAGCCATTGCCATCCTGGGGAAACAGACCGTTGAGTCTGCTCCATGATTCCATTACAGCTGAATTATTATCCCTCTCAACTTCACTCTCCTGCCTTCTTCTCATATCTTCCGACATCCTGACTAAACAAGAATCTATCAACCTCTGCTTTAAATATACCCAATGACTTGGCCTCCACAGCCATCTTTAGCAACAAATTTCAGATTCACCACCCTCTGGCTAAAGAAATCCCTTCTCATCTCTGTCCTAAATGGACATCCCTCTATCCTGAGGCTGTACCCTCTGGTCCTAGATTCCTCCACCATAGGAAACATTCTCTCCACATCCACTCTTATCTATGCTTTTACAATATTTGATAGCTTTCAATGAGACCCTGCCCCCACCCATTCTTCTAAATTCCAACAAGTCCAGGCCCAGAACCATCAAATATTCCTTATACCATCAGACCATAAGATATAGGAGAAGTAGACCATTCGGCCCATCGAGTCTGCCCTGCCATTCAATCACGGGCTAACCCAATTCTTTCAGTCATCCTCACTCCCCTGCTTTCACTCCATACCCTTTGATGCCCTGGCTAATCGAGAACCTATCCATTTTTGCCTTAAATACACACAATGACTTGGCCTCCACAGCTGCTTGTGGCAAGAAATTCTAAAGATTTACCACCCTCCGACTAAAGTAATTTCTCCGCATCTCTGTTCTAAATGGACGTCCTTCAATCCTGAAGTCATGCCCTTTTGTCCTAAACTGCCCTACCATGGGAAATAAGTTTGCCATATCTAATATGGCCTTTTAACATTCGAAACGTTTCTGAGATTCCCCCCCCCCACCGCCCCCATTCTCCTGAACTTCAGGGAATACAGCCCAAGAGCTGCCAGATGTTCCTCATACGGTAACCCTTTCATTCCTGGGATCATTCTCGTGAATCTTCTCTGAACCCTCTCCAATGTCAGTATATCCTCTCTAAAATAAGGAGTTCAAAACTGCACACAATACTCCAAGTGCAGTCTCACAAGTATCTTATAGAGCCTCAACATCACATCCCTGCTCTTATATTCTATACCTCTAGAAATGAATGCCAACATTGCATTCGCCATCTTCACAACCGACTCATCCTGGAGATTAACCTTTAGGGTACCTTGCACAAGGACTCCCAGGTCCCTTTGGATTTCTGAATTTTGAATTCTCTCCCCATCTAAATAATAGTCTGCCCATTTATTTCTTCCACCAAAGTGCATGACCATACACTTTCTAACATTGTATTTCATTTACAGCTTCTTTGCCCATTCCCCTAAACTATCTAAGTCTCTCTGCTTCCTCAACACTACCCGCTCCTCCACCTACCTTTGTATCATTGGCAAATTTAGCCACAAATTCATTAATACAGAGGTCCAAACCATCGACGTACATCGTAAAAAGCAGCAGTCCCAACACAGACCCCTGTGGAACTCAACTCCTAACCAGCAGCCAGCCAGAATAGGATCCCTTTATTCCCACTGTTTTCTGCTGAAATGGGCTCTCATTCTGCTAAGCAGCTTCAGGTGCAGCATCTTGTCAAAGGCCTTCTGAAAATCCAAGTATGCCATGTCTACTGCATCTTATTTGTCTATCCTGCTTGTAATTTCCTCAATTGCAGTAGGTTTGTCCGGTAGGATTTTCCTTTCAGCAAATCATGCAGGCTCCGGCCTATCTTGTCATAGGTTTCCAGGTACTCCGTAATCTCATCCCCAACAATCGATTCCAACAACTTCCCAACCATTGATGTCAGGCTAACAGGTCTATAGTTTCCTTTCTGCTGCCTCCCACCCTTCTTAAATAGCGGAGTAACATTTGCAATTTTCCAGTCATCCAGTACAATGCCAGAATCTATCGATTCTTGAAAGATCATCGTTAATGCCTCCACAATCCTTCCAGCTACTTCCTTCAGAACCCAAGGGCGCATTCCATCAGGTCCAGGGGATTTATCCACCCTCAGACCATTAAGCTTCCTGAGCACCTCCTCAGTCGTAATTTTCACTGCACAAACTTCACTTCCCTGACACTCTTGAATGTCCAGGATACTGCAGATGTCTTCCACTGTGAAGACTGATGCAAAATATGCATTCATTCCCTCTACCACCTCTGCATCTCTCATTAGAATATCTCCAGCGTCATTAGTCGCCAGCTTCCTCTCATACATTCACCCTTTCATTCTCAGGATTATTCCCATGAACCCTGTCCAATGCCAGCACATCATTTCTTAAGTAAGGGGCCCAAAATTGCTCACAAAACTCCATGTGGTATCTGGCCAATAGCTTATAAAGCTTCATGATTACATCCTTGCTTTTACATTCTTAGTCCTCTCAAAATGAATACTAATATTCGTACATACACCATGCTTGAGCCAATATCAGTTCAATGTACATCCCTGGACATTTTTAAATTGCATCTCACCCTATGTTTCTAAGCCATCACCAGAAACTCAGTCATTCCCACCTCTAGTAAGGTTAAGATGCTTAAAGGTTACCTCAAAAGAAGCCACTTCAATTTAAATCACAAGTGGCGCATCCCTAGTTAACCTTGGGTGCCTGAGGGGAGCTTGCTTGTTGTTGCTATGAGAGTGAGGGTTTCACACAGGTCCTTCGGCCAGCGAGGCTGTGCCAACCTATATTGAACCAATGACTCCTAATTAATCTAATCCCTTTTGCCTGTGCATCGACCATACCCCTCCCCTTCTCTGCATACTCATGTGCTCTGTAAATGTCCTTGTGGTATCCGCCTCCACCATCACCCCTGAGCAGTGCAGTCCAGGCAACCAAACCCTGTTACCCCACACATCTCCTTTATACTCCCACTCAACACCCACCCGCCCCCACCCCAGCACTTTAAATACAGTTGTAAGAAAAAGTTCGTGCAACTTTCACAATTCAGTGGTTTTCTGCATTAATTACTAAATCATAATAATAGGCAAACACAATCTACCTAAGCTAATAAGGCATCGTTAGTCTTGCGAGACCATGGATTCTGTGCCTGGAAAGTCTTCACTCTCCAGGGCGCAGGCCTGGGCAAGGTTGTATGGAAGACAGGCAGTTGCCCATGCTGCAAGTCTCCCCTCTCCACGACACCGATGTTAAGGTAAGGGCACTAGGACCCATACAGCTTGGCACCAGTGTCGTCGCAGAGCAATGTGTGGTTAAGTGCCTTGCTCAAGGACACAACACGCTGCCTCGACTGGGGCTCGAACTCACGACCTTCAGGTCGCTAGTCCAATGCCTTAACCACTTGGCCACGTGCCCACACTTAAGCTAATAACATACAAACAATTGTACTACTACTTGTCAATACTGAGTACACCATTAAAACAATCACAGCCTAGCTTCAAAACATAATCGTGGGCGGAAGGTGCTGTACTGCTCTATGTTGGGGCATAAGAAAGACTATTTGACTCATTCAGCTGCTCCACCATTGCATCGTGGCTGATTTATTATCCCTCTTGACCCCATTCTCCTGTCTTCTCCCCGGAACCTGACTGATCAAAAGTTACTCTAAATTAAATAAATAATCAAGAACGTATCAACCTTGATTCAAGTACAAGACAGTTTGATCCTGGGGAAATAAAATAACTGGTTGTCTATGTGATCTGTGCCTCACCTATTTTAGTAACTTTGTTTAAAACTCTCCTCAGCCTCTGCTGCTCTAGAGAAAGCATCCAGCTTATCTGACCTCTCCTCACAACACCCGGACCCCCTCGGCCCCCACCACTATACAAGTAGCAACCGTCTCTCCCCAGTCTCTGCCACTCGAGTGTCAAGCTTGTCTAACCTCGCAAAGCAACCGTGCTCCAAAGTAGGCAGAATCTTGGTAAACACATTCACCCTATAATCAGGTGACCAGAAATAAACAGAGTATTCTTAAAGTAGTCTAACCAAAGTTCCATAAAGCTGGAACACAATTCAAGCCCTGTCCGTTGAATTGAAGGGCCTCAACTACTGAAGGTGAACTGCAGTACGTCTTCTTTACCACCTTAACGATTCATGCAGCCACCAGTAGCCCAGATCCTACCATTAGCTGTGTACCTTCCACTGATCACCCAATGTGCAGCACCTCACAATTGTTCGGATTAATCTCCATCTCCAGTTCTATACTCATCCCCACAACTGATCTATATTAGTTCTATCCTGCTGTAACCTTTTCTATAACCTAACAGGACTCACTTTCAAGGACTGGACAGCTCATGTTCTCAAAGTTGTTTATTAAGTTTTTTCTATTTGCAGTTTGTCTTCTGCACGTTGGTTGTCTGGGTTTGTTTCCGGTGACATACACACACATTGAAAATAAACTTACTCTGAAATTTCCTTTGGCATACAACACCACCAATCTTTGTAAATTTACTCACCCACCCTGCCACATTTTCATTCACATCATTTTTATATCATTCTGTATCACTGTATATCATTTCTATATGGTAGGTTAACTGCCCCCTGAAAACTTCCCACAGGAGCTGCTAGAGAGTTGATGAGAACATGCGGTGAATAATAAAGGTGATTTATGTAGGACCAAGAACGATGGGCGGTTGATGACTAGCACTGCAATCCAACAGAGAGAGAGCAGCTTTCCGCCCTGTTCTAAGTCTGGGCGTTGCGCTGTTACTAACCCGAGAGTGTTTGAAGACATCCTTGGCCACAGCATCGAGATCGCGGACATCGGGGACGCTGCTGACGTAGAGCGCGACGGCTTTGATTACCACGTCACAGGGTGGCAGGACCAGCTGGTGGGCTCGGACCTACACACAGTGGGGAAGATAAAACACCATCAAGTTGAACAAATTGTTTCTCCTCTGGCACATGAAAAAGACTACGTAGCAGGCCGAGTCTGTATTGCACAAGTTTTATTTGGGAACATAGTGATCAGCGCGACTCTATTATGGCTCGGGGCGGAGTTCAGATTTCAATTCTGGCGTCCTCTGAGAGTTTGTCCAGTTTCCTCCCACAGTCCAAAGACGTACTGGTTAGTAACCTAATTAGTCATTGTCAAGTAGTCTGTGATTAAATGAGGGTTAAATAAGTGGGTTGCTGTGGCCCATTAGGACCAGAAGGCCCTGTTCTGGGTATATTGCTAAATAAATAAAATGATATCTTGGTGCTAGATCCATCCCTATCAACACTGTACTTTATACAGAGATACAGCAAGGAACAAGCTGCACCACTTAGCAAAGCAGCTATTTAACCCTAGCCTAATCACAGGATGATTCACAATAAGCCATTAACCTACTAACCAGCACATTGGTGGGAGGAAACCGGAGCACCTGAAGGAAACCCACACGCACGCAGGAAGAACATACAAACTCCCTACTCAGACCCATCCCAGCCGGGACCATATCCCGGTGTCATAGTGACAGACCTGCCTGCACCAGTACTGTATCCCAGTGTTATACAGTGATAGATCTATCCCCACCAGTACCGTACCCCAGTGTTATACAGTGACAGACCCATCCTCATCAGTACTGTATCCTGGTGTTATACAGAGACAGACCCATCCCCACTGGGTACCGTACCCCAGTGTTATACAGTGACAGACCTGCCTGCACCAGTACTGTACCCCAGTGTTATACAGTGATAGACCTATCCCCACCAGTACTGTACCCCAGTGTTATACAGTGACAGACCCATTCCTCACTGGTACAGTACCATGGTGTTATACACTGATGGACCTGTCCTCACCAGTACCGTACCCCAGTGTTATACAGTGACAGACCCCTTCCTCATCAGTACTGTATCCTGGTGTTATACAGTGACAGACCCGTTCTTCACTGGTACAGTACCCCAGTGTTATACAGTGACAGACCCATTCCTCACTGGTACAGTACCCCGGTGTTGTACAGTGACAGACCCGTTCCTCACTGGTACAGTACCCCAGTGTTATACAGTGACAGACCCGTTCCTCACTGGTACAGTACCCCGGTGTTATACAGTGACAGACCCGTTCCTCACTGGGTACCATATCCCAGTGTTATACAGTGACAGACCCATTCCTCACTGGTACAGTACCCCAGTGTTATACAGTGACAGACCCGTTTCTCACTGGTACCATACCTCGGCGTTATACAGTGACAGACCTGTCCTCACCAGTACTGTATCCTGGTGTCATACAGTGAGAGACATGTCCCCATCAGTATCATGCCCTGGTGTTATACACTGATGAACCCGTCCTCACCAGTACCATACCCCAGTGTTATACACTGACAGACCCATTCCTCACTGGTACGGTACCCCGGTATTATACAGTGACAGACCCGTTCCTCACTGGTACAGTACCCCGGTGTTATACAGTGACAGACCCGTTCCTCACTGGTACAGTACCCCGGTGTTATACAGTGACAGACCCGTTCCTCACTGGTACAGTACCCCAGTGTTATACAGTGACAGACCCGTTCCTCACTGGGTACCATATCCCAGTGTTATACAGTGACAGACCCGTTCCTCACTGGTACAGTACCCCGGTATTGTACAGTGACAGACCCGTTCCTCACTGGTACAGTACCCCGGTATTGTACAGTGACAGACCCGTTCCTCACTGGTACAGTACCCCAGTGTTATACAGTGACAGACCTGTTCCTCACTGGTACAGTACCCCGGTGTTATACAGTGACAGACCCGTTCCTCACTGGGTACCATATCCCAGTGTTATACAGTGACAGACCCGTTCCTCACTGGTACAGTACCCCGGTGTTATACAGTGACAGACTCGTTCCTCACTGGTACAGTGCCCCGGTATTGTACAGTGACAGACCCGTTCCTCACTGGTACGGTACCATGGTGTTATACACTGATGGACCTGTCCTCACTGGTATGGTACCCTCGAGTCATACAGCGACAGATCTGGTTCCACTAGTAATGGAGCATATTATTATAAAGAAATAGCTGTTCCCACTGGTGCTGTATCCATTTTTAATCTAAATTTGACAGCAATCAGGTAAAGTCAACATGAAACAAAATCATGTTTGACCAATTTGAGCTCTCTGCTACTTCTACAGAGAGCTGAGTGACCCGCACTCAGGATAAAGAGGAACACATGGGTTTCTAGACGGTACTTAGTAAGACGCCACATTGTGGAATTTGTGGAAAATAAAACTTGCGTAACACACTGGTATTGAACAAAATTGACATGCTAACACTAAACAGTCTGGGTATAAATTAGCCATCTTGTAAAGGCAGGATAGAACCAGTGTTGTGCCACAGGGACTGGTGTTGAGGCCTTAATGTCTCTAGGATTTATGCAAATGACTGATAATACAGTCGCTAAATTTGGCGTAAGGCCTCAGAGACTGAAAAGTGACAGAAACAGGTTAACAGATCAAAAGCCCAGCAAATTTAAAAAAAAACAAGAATATTCCTTTTAGCAGAAGTACACACACTCAGTGGCCACTTTATTAGGTAGACCTGCTCGTTAATGCAAATACCTCATCAGGCAATCCTGTGGCAGCAACTAAATGCATAAAGGTCTGCAGACATGGTCAAGAGCAGGGTTCCACGAGAGGTCGCTGGGGGTTCCGCAAGAAACAGTCATTAAAAAAATAAACAACCTGTTCTGAACTTCACACAATGCGTGATGCTAGCAGTTGAAGTGGTGGGCAGTGACCGAGCAGAGCTGTTAGCAATCTCATTATGGGTCTCTCAGCCTGTGTTCTGTGCAGTACACAGAAGGATCTTGCTTACTTGGTAAAGTCCATTCTCAGTTTTTGACATGAAATAGGGAAGGTCATTAAGAATAGGTGAGCATTGTATTGCATGGAGGAGAGGACAATACGCTGATGAGTGTGAAGGGAATTTTCCAAGCATTGAATGGACTTTACCATTTTTTAATATTTTATTAACCCTTGTGTTTTACAGACATGTCTGACATTCCAATGTGGGGAATTTCACTGCACTCGTACATCAGCGGACACAAAAAAGCCTTCCCAATGAAAACGACTTATCAATGGGTTTCACGTGGACTGGTGATCCAAGTTGTCCTATTACATTGCGCCTAGTCTGTGGCAAGCAACTTGCAGATGCAGCAAAGGCTCCAGCAAAATTGAAAAGACACTTAACTACAAATCACAGCCATATGACACGCAAAGGTGATTATTTTAAACGGCTATTGGAATCTCAAAACAAGCAGTAAAGCTTTCCACAAACGAGATAATCAGCAGATGTTGGAAATCCAAGGAGGTAGAAGGTAGAAACGGGAAGTGCGGGGTGTGGAAACTATAAGGTTGGTAGCAGTGGATGGGAGATCCCCTGAGCGGATAAAGTCGGTGACGGTGTGGGAGACAATGGCCTGGTGCTCCTTAGTGGGGTCACGATCGAGGGGTAAATAAGAGGAGGTATCCGCGAGTTGTCGCTGTGCCTAGGCAAGGCAGAGGTCAGTATGCCAGACTACAACAGCACCCCCCTTATCGGCGGGTTTGATAGTAAGGTTAGGATTAGTGCGGAGGGAGTGGAGAGCACAGCGTTCAGAAGGAGTGAGGTTGGAATGGGAACAAGGTGCGGTGAAGTCGAGACGGTTGATGTCCCGTCGGCAATTAGCAATAAAGAGAACCAGAGCAGGGTGTCAATGAAGAGAAGGAGGGTTGAAGACGGGAGAAGGGGTCATCACTGGGGGTGGAAGAGTCCTTGCTGAAGAAATAGGCTCGGAGACGGAGCTGACGGAAGAAGAGCTCCATGTCATGGCGAGCATGGAACTCGCTGAGGTGTGGGTGAAAGGGGACAAAGGTGAGGCCCTTGCTGAGGACAGAGCGCTCTGCCTCAGAGAGTTGAAGGTCAGAGGGGATGGTAAAGACCCGGCACGGATGAGAGCTGGGATCAGAGGGGGGAGGGAGAGGGAGGCTGGCAGTGTCAGTGGAGAGGGGAGGGTAGGGGTGAGAGGAAGAAGGAGCCTCCAAGGGTCCAGGAGTAGCCGATGGAATGTGAGGGAGACGGGGTTGCAGAGTGGTGGTGGGGGAAGGGGAGACGGGAGACTCAATTTCACGAACATCTGCTCTTACTCCATCTTCCCGCCACTCCACTAGGAATAGGGTTCCCCTTGACCTCACTACCACCACACCAGCCTCTGGGTCCAACATACAATTCTCCGTAACTTCCGCCACCTCCAATGGGATCCCACCACTAACCACATCTCCCCCCGCCTTGCTTTCCACAGGGATCGCTCCCTACGCGATTCCCTTGTCAATTCGTTCGCGCACCCCCCACCCCCCCATCTCCCTCCTGGCACTTATCCTTGTAAGTGGAACAAGTGCTACACATGCCCTCACACTTCCTCCCTTACCACCATTCAGGGCCCCAGACAGTCCTTCCAGGTGAGGCAACACTTCACCCGTGAGTCGGCTGGGGAGATATACTGCATCCGGTGCTCCCGATATGGCCTCCTATAGATTGGTAAGACCCGACGCAGACTGGGAGATCATTTCACTGAACACTTACGCTCTGTCCGCCAGAGAAAGCAGGATCTCCCAGTGGCCACACATTTCAAATTCCACGTCCCATTCCCATTCTGACATGTCTATCCACTGCCTCCTCTACTGTAAAGATGAAGCCACACTCAGGTTGGAGGAACAACACCCTATATTCTGTCTGGGTAGCCTCCAACCTGATGGCATGAATATTGACTTCTCTAACTTTCGCTAATGCCCCACCTCCCCCTCGTACCCCATCCGTTATTTATTTATTTTTATACACACATTCTTTTTCTCACTCTCCTTTTTCTCCCTCTGTCCCTCTCACTATACCCCTTGCCCATCCTCAGGGTTCCCCCCCCATCCCCCTTTTCTTTCTACCTAGGCCTCCTGTCCCATGATCCTGTCATATCCCTTTTGCCATTCAACTGTCCAGCTCTTGGCTCCATCCCTCCCCCTCCTATCTTCTCCTATCATTTCAGATCTCCCCCTCCCCCTCTCAAATCTCTTACTAGCTCTTCTTTCAGTTAGTCCCGACGAAGGGTTTCGGCCCGAAACGTCGACTGTACCTCTTCCTAGAGATGCTGCCTGGCCTGCTGCGTTCACCAGCAACTTTTATGTGTGTTGCTTGAAATTCCAGCATCTGCAGATTTCCTCGTGTTTGCGCTACCAACACCTGGATTATTTGGGATTGCTAATAGTTGAGTAACTAGAGATGCTAATTCCCATTCTCTCTTCAATATCGGAACCCTCCTCCTGCCATTTCCCACTCTCAAGTATTGGACCCACCCTATTTACTCTTCCTGTAATATCAGAGCCCTCTCTATCTCCCCACAATAACAATAATGTCCAAACTCCTTGCAATATCATCCCCCCTCAAATCATGACTTCCCAATTTCCTATTCTCCATATTGAGGGAGAATAGAAGATTCTTAAATAACCCCCATTTCCACTCTTGCTTTAATATCAGGGACTCCCACCTTTCCCTCACTCTAATATTAATGGGTGAGCACTATTTTCACTCGCCCTTTAATATTGGACTCCCCCAGTTTCCCATTCTCCCTTTAATATCAAAGGGAGAATTCCCCACTCCCCCTGAAATATCAGAGCTGCCCTCTTTTCTTCCCCGACTCTCTAATATTGGAGTCCCCCCCAAATTCCTACTCTCCTTCAAATATCAGGGGCTCCCCGACACTTCCCACTCTAATATTGGGGTAGGAAAGCCCTCCCCTCCAATTTCCCGCTCTCCATTTGATTTCAAGGGTTCCCTTCTACATCCCAATCTCTTTTTATACTGGGGTTTTCCCCACCCAATTTCCCTCTCTTCCTGTAATATCAGTTCCCTCCTTCCCTTCCCCACCCGCGGCATTGTCACTGGGGCACTGTCAATAGTTCCCTCACTCCAGCACCTCTCACAGGTCAACCGCCTCCTTCACTAGTGGCTCCATTTTACCTCAAGTTTATTTAATTGCAATGGATTCACTGGGAAATTTATTACATAACATGCTGCTAGGTGAACATCTGCGAAAAAGTGAACCAGCGATCAGAGTGATATCCAATAGTCTGGAAAATTATACCATCTCCCAAGGGTGCAGGATTATGTACATTCTCTGAGCTGAGGGGCGGCACAGTTTCGGAGCAGTTAGTGCAATGCTTCCTGAAACACTGACTGAGGTCAATTCCTGCTGCTGTCTCTAAAGAGTTTCTATGTTCACCGCATGACAACGGGGGTTTCCTCTGCGTGCTCCAGTCCCCACCCCCATATTCCAAAGATGTACAGGACAGGTTAGGGTTAGTAAGCTATGGGTATGCTATGTTGACAATGGAAGTGTGGTGACTTTTGTCTCTGACAAAATCCTTAAACTGTGCTGGTCGTTGAAGCAAAGCAACTCATTTCACTGCATGTTTTGATGGACATGCGACATACAAAACCTAATCTTTTCTTTTGAACTTTAGCCAAGTCTGCTCACCTTCAGAGAGGCCAAGGGGTGGTCTGGGCCCAATAGGCTCCAATGGAAAGCAGCCAGATCTTCATCTGGGAGGATGTGGTTACCTGAATAAACAAGGGAGAAAGAATCTGGTTGGGAAGGTTAAACAACTAAACACCGAAAACCCACGGCATCCGTTTTCCAGAGATAAGAGGTGCCAGCAAAACAAACTACTTTGCGTCAGCGGTACAGTTCAAGGCAAAAAAAAACTTCTATTGGTTGCAATAAAAATAAGATGTAGTGCAAGAAAGAATTAGTGAGGTAGTGTTCATGGATGTTCAGAAATCAAATGGCACAGAGGGAAGAAGCTGTTCCTGAAATGCTGAGTGTGGATCTTCAGGCTCCTGCACCCCTCTCTGATGGTAGTAATGAGAAAAGGGCAGGTCCTGGATGGTGAGGGCCCTTTAATGATGGATGCGGCTTTGTCGAGGCATTGCCTTTCAAAGATGTGCTCGATGGTGGGGAGGTTAGTGCTGTGCTAGAGGATGGAGAACCAGGGAGAGGAGGAACTGGGATACAGGTTTTATTTTCTGGGGACGTTCTCTAAAGCACCTACCCAGCAGGGCGGCAAAGATGCTGAAGTGGGCGGGGTTGACATTCAGCTGCTTGGCCACCTCCTGCATCAGGTACTGGTTGGTGGTGAGGCTCTTGCCATTCCAGCTCAGCTTGAGAGCATGCGCACTGAGGTAGCACTGGACGTTGCACAGGGCGTACTCGGAGTCGTAGGCAATGAGGCCGTGGAAACCATTCTCACGGTAGAAGGAGATCACCTCCTGGTGGTGGTCCTCGATGCTCTGAACTACCTACAACGGGACAAGGGGGCACAACGTTAGCAACTGCTCAAACCTGAGGACTGGAGGGGGCAGGTGTGTGCCCCACTATGGCTGATCTTCTCAATTGCTCTTCTCTGGTACTGCCCAATATTTACCTACTACCTCTTTAAACATTCCCAACGTTCGAGGCTCAACCCAGAGATTGAGCACCTCTATGTTCAACGTCTACCCCCACCAAACTTTGTTATGGCACGATAACTGGACCTCTGGCCCAATGAGCTCGCACCACACAATGACACCCATGTGACCAATTAACCCACTAACCCGTATGCATTTGCAATGTGGAAGGAAGCTGGAGCACCTGAGGAAACCCACGCAGTCACAGAGAGAACATACAAACTCCTTATTGTGTTGGGAAATGAACCCAAATCAGTGGCACTAGCTGCTAACCCAGATCTCTTTAAAACTCCTTGTTTTAGTGTGTTATTTTTTCAAACTTGGTATGCGTCATCTGTGACCCCTCTTTTGTTGAAACACCACAACACTGAACCTCGACACAATCCCTAGGAGTTTCACCCTCATGTGTTACCCCAGTAGTGCAACCGACATAAACAGAGATGCCACCCACCTTGGATACTCTCTATTCTCCTCCACCCCTCCCATCGGTCAGTGAATACAAAAGCCGGAAAGGACGTATCACGAGGCTCAAGGAGAGCTCAAGCACAATCATCAGACCTACAGTACAATAAGGATCATCTCTCAATCTACCTCGCTGTGGCCCTTGCACTTTGTCTGGCTGTACTGCACTCTCTCACTGGAACATCACATTGTGCAAACTGTTATTATTTTACCCTTGTCCTACCTCAATATACTTAGGTCCGGAATGATCTATTTATTTATTGAGATACACACATGGAACAAACCCTACAAGCTACGCTGCCCAGCAACCCTTGATATTACCCTAGCCTAATCACAGGGTAATTTACAATGACCGATTAAACCACCAACCCGTACATCTTTGGACGATGGGAAGAAACCCATGTGGCCGTGGGGAGAACGTACAAACTCCTTACAGGAAGCGGCTGGCATTGTAAAGTGTTATGCTAACTACTATGCAGCCCCAAATGCAGAATGATCTATCTGGATGGCATGCAAAACAAAAAGCTTTTCACTGCCACTGACAAACAACCAGTGTGCAAAAATAAATACTGAGAACATAAGTTGTTAAGTCCTTGAAAGTGAGTCTATAGGTTGTGGAATCAGTTGAGGTGAATGAAGTTATCCATGTTGGTTCAGGAGCCTGATGGTTGTAGAGTAATAACTGTTCCTGAACCTGGTGGCGGGGGACCGAAGGTTTCTGTACTTCCTGCCTGATGACAGTAGTGAGAAGTGAGTATGGCCTGGGTGGTGGTGGTGGTGGTGGGGGGTAGTGTGTCCTTGAAGATGGATGCTGCTTTCCTACAACAGCGCTCCATGTAGGTGCCTTCAATAGTGGGGAAATGTGAAAGACTGGGCTGCATCCATCACTTTCTGCAGATTTTTTCTTCAGAAATCCATCAAGGACTGGCCCAGAGACATCAAATGCCAATCGTGCAAGTAGGGTAACGTAATTGGGAGAAATATACATAATTCACAACCAACATTGAGTTGGGTTTCACTTTAAGAGGCTGGTTGTTATTAACGTGATGATATTATTACGTAAGGATTTTAAGCATGGTTGTGGAGTTCAATAAAATGTGTTACAGGTTTCATTAAACACCTCACTTTGTTTTATTTGCACAACCCTCTCATCCTAGAATTCAGTACAGTAGTTCCAGGCAACCAAATCAAAGCTGCTATTCCTTGCCAAGGTCTAGCAACTTCTGCTTCTCCATCTCCAGAGATACCCGATGAGCATTCCCGGTATGCCAACATTTGATTTATTTTCCTATCTTGCTTTGCAGCAAGTGCTTTAAAGCAGTCCAAATCAAAGGCAGCAGACAGGCATCACCTCAGCCCTGCAGTGATGAAGTGTATTCACTCAGCACAAAACTTCCAGTACTCATTAGGATACAGAGAGAACACTCGGTGATGCAAGCTATACTTTCGAGCAAAAGCACACCCCAATCCCACAGCACAAACAGTGCCAACCTGGTGGAATTGTTAAAAATAACACACAGCTCCCCAGATGGCTCAACTCCTTCAGGCAGTAACAGCCTGACAAAAACAAATTGTCCTGACTCAGTACTCACCGTGTACTGTCCCAGAGCCATGCAGCACTCACTCCACACCGTACCCAAGCCAGGGAATGCCGAGGAGCAATGACGTGGTAATCGGTGAGGACGGGTCCATCACGGTACAACACCGGGGTACAGTACTGGTGGGAATGGGTCTGTTGTTGTATAAACACTTGGGTTGTACTGGTGCATACAGTAACTAGTTACACAAGCTTGTTAGCCTACCCATGTGTTTGAACATAACATCACCCCTCCCACCACTGCCTACTCCAAGCCTGACAGTTCAATAAGACAGTGGCCTCAACTCTAGCTCACTGCCTAATTCTCATAACTCTAGATCCTCCTGTTTAAAATCTGAGGTCACTCAAAAATTCTGCACAAGTTAACAACTCTCCAGGGCAAAGAGGTACAGGAACCCTTGTTTCTTCCAGAGAAACTTGCTCCTCAAGTTCTTTTGTTGATGATCATTTCTCCAGCACCATGTGCCTTCATTTTTACAGGGGAAAACATCCCTGTAACACCTATCTGATCACACCTGATCCACAGCTCAGTTTCAGCTGACTACAGTGGCAAGCCCAAGGGACATAGACTGCTCGCAATGTATGT
This sequence comes from Mobula birostris, assembly GCF_030028105.1. Taxonomy (NCBI): domain Eukaryota; kingdom Metazoa; phylum Chordata; class Chondrichthyes; order Myliobatiformes; family Myliobatidae; genus Mobula; species Mobula birostris. Next base: position 28,157,959 of record NC_092398.1, read on the forward strand.
AATCAATGCCTCAATCATTTCCAAAGAGTCAGTGGAATGATCTATGGTGAGAAAGGGATTGTTACAAGTTAAAATCATGGATACAGCTTGTGACACACATGCATCAATCAATTGCGATGGAGTGGGAACCAGCAGGTTTTGAACAAGTCTGAACACTCCCCCCCCACACCAAATCCCTCAATATTCTGATTCATGAAGAATAAGACTACTGAGAGAGGGTTACAGGCTGGAATCTACCCCAGGTGGTGATTGGGGCGGGGGGGTGGACTGTACAGGGTGGTGGTGGTGTTGTGGGGGGGGGGGGGTCATATTCAAAAGGTCCCCAGGAGTGAGTTACAGGGTGGTGTCAAATCCAGGGGTCTGGTGGGGGGGGGGGGGGGGGGAGGCTATAACAGATCTCTGGGAGCAAGTTTCAGGATGGGACCTAATCCAGGGGTTCAGGAGCATTTATACATTGAATAACAGATCCCTGAGATTTGGTTACAGGCTGGGACCTAATCCAGGGGCTCAGAGGTTTATATGCAAAATAATAGATTCCTGAGGTGGGTTACAGGCTGGGATCGAATCTAGGGGTTCAGGGGTTTATTTCTGGAATAACAGATCCTAGGGAAATATCTACTGGTTGCAGTCTAATCAAGAATTTGTGTGTGGAGGTGTATATAGAATAACATACTCAGGAAATGAGATAAAGATTAAAATATAATGAAGTATTCATTCAGTGCAAGTACTCTGATATGAAGTTTTTCCACCAAGAGAAATTTTGCATTGCTTCTTGGAAAATACAACCCAATCTGTAAACTTCACACCTCACAGAGCAACAGGTATACCACATAACCCTCACAAACAAGTCCTACCACTGACAGTGCACGGCGCCTTACAAAGGCAGGTGTGCTTGCTTGGTAAGGAGCTGGTGACTGATGCAAAGAACAGGAATACAAGGTTTGAATCCACACACTGATTGAATCCGGTCAGAATGGGGAAAATTTAGTGAGTGACAGAATGGAGAATGGAGGCTCCATTCTCAATGAGACCTGGGCTCTTGCAACTGTCCTCAGCCCACGTGCAAGGGGAGCAGAGAGTGAGGGAATAACAGGAGACCACCTGCAGCCTCACAAACCTGTTGATCAGAATAGGCCAGTGCAACAACGTCCACCTAACTGACCCCACCTCTAGAAATTGTAGGGCAAGCCAAGTCACATCTGTGGATGCGGAACCAGCTCTAACACAGACAGGATCTTGCCTTCTGAGAAAGTGACTTTGGCGGCAACAGATTTGGAATACTGTGCTCTGCCTTGGACACCCTGCTAAAGGAAAGATGCCATTGTGCTACAAAGAACACAGTGGGCATTTACAAGAATGTTGCCAGGACTTGAGGGACTGGGTTTATAGGAAGTGATTGGGCAGGTTCAGATTTTATTCCTTTGAGCATAGAAGACTGAAGGGTAACCTTATCGTCTTGTGCCGTGTCGTATGACGTGGGTAATCATGGTCTTCCATCTGTCTGTAATACCTTTCCACACTGCAGTACTTATTCTTTTCTCCTTTCGTGACCATGACTGTTCTTGGCAAATTTTCCTACAGAAGTACTTTGCCATTGCCTTCTTCTGGGCAGTGTCTCTACAAGACGGGTGACCCCAGCCATTATCAATACTCTTTAGAGATCGTCTGCTTGATGTCAGTGGTATGCACCAGCTGCTCATAGGACCACGTGACCATGATTGCCTTACACTTCCTTTGGTATCTCCACTCTGCCACCCAAGACCTTACTTAGAGTTGGTTAAAAATATGATGGTCATAAACAGGGCGAGTTGGCTGTCTTTCTGTTGGCTGAATTAAAGGTGGCGACAAATTGGCATATAGCAGGGAGATTGAAAATCTGCTTGAATGCGCCACAACCTCTTGCTTGATGCCAGTAAGACCAAGGAGCTGAGTATATTGAGCATAGGAGGACAAAACCGGAGGTCCATGAGCCAGTCCTCAGAGGATTGGAGGTGGGAGAGGGGTATCATGGTTGGAAAAGGGGGAACGGAGAGGGGAGAGAGTGGGGAGCACCAGAAAGACATTCTGTAATGATTGGTAAACCAATTGTTTAATCAAATGACCTTGCCTGCAGTCTTAGGACCGGGTAGGACTGCACCACCCATGCCTCCCCCCCTCCAGCCTCCTGTGGCGCTCCATCCTCGCCATTCCTAACATCCTTTGCTCCTTGGTTTAGAGGGATATGGGCAACTGGATCTTTAAATGGGCATTTTGTTCAGCATAGATTAGTTGGGCTGAAGGGACTGTTTCTATTCTGTGCTTGACTCTCAATCATCTGCAAAAGCTTGCATGTGGCTACTGAGGTGTCACAATTCAGGTCCCAGCCAAACCCCCTCTTAGCCTCAATCCAGTCATTAGTTAAAGAACCATATTTTAGAGGGGCGGGGCCAAAGTCATCAACCATGACAAGGCAGCTTCTGATTGGCTGTGGCTCATGGAGAGTCCAAGTAAAACAGGACATATGGAAAGCTGACAGCACCGTGCAGGCTGAAAATACGCTCATCAGAAACACAAGAGGTTCTGCAGGTACTGCAAATCCAGGGTAATACACAAGACATGCTGGAGGAACTCAGGTCAGGTGGAATCTATGGAAAAACATGAGCAGTCGACATTTCAGGCCCAGGCCTTTTACCTGCTGAGTTCCTTCAGCTTTTTGTATGTGTTAGGTGTCCAAGGAAAACATTTATTGGATCCTGGTTTTTAAAAGGGAATGTTTGGAAAGCAAGGGAAGTAAAATGGTTTGGGTACAAGTGGCACAGTAGAGCTGCTGGCTTGCAGCTCCAAGTGACCTGGGTTCAATCCTGCCCCCTGGCACTACCCATGTGCAGACCTTTACCCCTCCCTGTACAGCAACTCTGGTTTCCCCTACTTCCCTGTGGAGAGACCACAGGACAACGGAGCAGAATCAGGCCATTCGGCCCATCGACTCTGCTGCACCACTACATCAAAGGCTGATCCATTTCGCTCTCAACCGCATTCTCCTGCCTTCTTTCCATAACCTTTCACACCCTGACTCATCAACAAGCCAGCGACCTCTGACTTAAATACACTCACATCTGATTGTTTTTTGCAGTACAGTGCGGTACATAATTACAACAGTAGCGTGCCAGTCACACACACACACACACCCCCAAGGCTTTCACACAGTACTGTAGTGTGCTGAATAGCCTGTCCAGCGCTAACCTGTTCACTGTTCTACACAGATCGGTAGGTAAACTGTGGGGCAGGATCTGAGAGGAGTTGACGGAATGTGGGGGCAGAGAAACGAAATGGGATCAGTGCAGGGTGCTTGATGGCTGGCCCAGGGACTTGTTTCCCTGCTGTATGAGCATGCAACTGAAGATGTGAAAGCCCTGGATGAGGCCAGGAAGCAATTCACAGAACGAAAACAGGTTTAAGGGATTTCAGGAAAATGGAGATGCTTGAGTTATTTTTCACCGAACAGCAGAAGGCAGGAGGGAATATTGAGGACGAGAGAGAAAATTAAAGGTGAAGGCACTTAAACCTTAAAGAATTGTATTGAGAGCAGTAAGAGTGACTGTTCTTCCAGTTCAGGAGCTTCCCCATCAGATTACCTTAATTTCTCACACATCAAAATGCATTGTTTGCTAACAACCGAGCACTGACAGTTCAAGGATGTGCTCGGGGCAACCCACAAGTGTCGTTACACTTCTGGCGCCAACACAGCACGCCCTCAACTCACTAACCCTAACCCTTCTAGGACACTGGAACACCCAGAGGAAGCACACACTGTCACAGGGTTGAACATACAAACTCCTCACAGTGGCAGGAATGGAACCCCAGCCCGTGATCGCTGGCGCTGTCCTACTGAAGAAAAAAAAGTGACAGACAAAAGAACCAAAAGTAGTATGAGGATTCTTTATTTTCAAAGAAAGCAGCCAGTGGCTGGGATCTGCTCTGCAATGCTCAGTGATCAGCAGATTCCATGAGGGAGCTGAGTAAGTATCTCAAAGCGAAACATTTAGACTCTGTGGGAAGATGGGAAGAGGGGTTAGCTGGACTGCTCTTGCAGACAGTACAGAACAGCACAGTACAGGCCCTTTGGGCCACAATGTTGTACTGACCTTTTAATCTACTCTAAGGCAAACTAACCCTTCCCTCCAACATAACCTTCCATTTTTCTATCATCCATGTGCCTATCTAAGAGCTTCTTAAATGCCCCGAGCGTATCTGCCTCTACCACCACACCTGGCAGGGTGTTCCACACACTCACTACTCTGTGTAAAGAAATTCACCCCTACATACTTTCCTCCAGTCACCTTAAAATTATGGCTCCTGGTAATAGCCATTTCCTCCCCAGGTAAAAGTCCTTGGCTGTCCACTCAATTTGTGCCTCTTATCATCTTGTACACCTCGATCGTCACCTCTTGTCCTCCTTCAATCAAAATAACAAAGCCCTTGCTCGCTCAACCTACAAGACATGCTCTCCAACCTGGACTTGCCAGGGCAAATGGTCTTTTCACTCCTCTGAGACTACTCTGAGAATCAAAGGTTCTCTGAGTATTCTCTGAGAACACTGGTTGTTAGTCAAGTACTTCAACCTCAGATATCATGCATCAGTTTCCCAGTTGCCAACAGTTTCTACTCAAACCAGAACCATCCCTCCATTTCAGGGCCAAAAATAGCAATGGTTGCCAATTATCTAAATGTAGCTCCTCAGATAATGAAGCCACCCAGTTCTGCATGCTATCCAGATAGTACACAGGCTTTACTGAGCACCCTTGTTGTGTACATTCAACAGCTGACTCTTGCTCCGTGCCAATGCTACCCATCTTTAACAAGTAACATTGGCACAAAGCGAGTGTCAGCTGTTGAATGTACACAAGAGTGATCAATAATCTCTACTGGATATTTAGAAAGACACTGACTACCTTCAAACAGAAACTCAACCGGACCAGGCTGAGTACTACCTGAACTCACAAAGGGCTCAGGAGCATTTGATGGCTCTGGGCTCTGGGATTGGGAAGGGACCTCATTGAAACCTACTGAATATTGAAAGGCCGAGATAGAGTGGATGTGGAGAGGCTGTTTCCTATAATGGAGGAGTCTAAGACCAGAGGGCACAGCTTCAGAATAGAATAGAAGGACATCCCTTTAGAAGAGAGGAGGAGGAATTTCTTTAGTCGGGGGTGGTGAATCTTTGGAATTCATTGCCACAGACAGCTGTGGAGGCCAACTCATTGAGTATATTTAGCGGAGGTTGATAGTTTCTTGATTAGTAAGCATGTCAAAGGTTATAAGAAGGCAGGAGAATGCCATTGAGAGGAATAATAAATTAAACATAATGGAATGACAGTAGATTTGATGGGCCAAGTGGCATAATTTTACTCCTATTTCTTATAGTCTCATGGAAACGTGGTAGAACACTGATCTTAATAAAGCTATGATAGTGTTATAAGGTGCAGGTTTGGTGATGAACAGACTGGGAAGCTTGCCATCATCCATGTAAAGGACCGTTGTCTCAGCTGGCACTATGGCTGCTTTTACCAGGAACATCAGCAGAAATGAGGACAAGAGGGTTGAGGGAAACAGCCAGCACAAGTACTTGCAGAAGGACCAAGGATTCAGATTTTCTTTTTTAATCACATGTACATCAAAATATACAGTCAAATGTGTTGTTTGTGTTTTAAGGATTCGCTGGGGTACAGCCTGCAAGTGTTGTCACACATTCTGGTATCAACATGGCACACCGACAATATTCAGAACACAACAAGCAATCGAAAAAAAGCCCCTTTCCTTCTTTGGCCAGTCAGAACACCAAGGAGCTGGTTATTGACTTCAGGAGGAAACCAGAGGTGCATGAGCCAGCCCTCACTGGAGGACCACAGCTGCAGAGGGTCGGCAACAGTAATTTCCTCGGTGTGATCATTCCGGAGGACCAGTCCTGGGCAAGTGCAATTATGAAGAAAGCGCAGCAGCACTTCTACTTCCTTAGGAAATTGCAGATATCCAGCATTACATCTAAAACTTTGACAAATTTCTATGGATGGGTAGTGGAAAATATATTGACTGGCTGCATCACAGCCTGGAATGGAAACAACAATGCCCTTGAATGGAAAATCCTGCAAAATGTAGCCCAGTCCATTAAGAGTGAAGTCCTCCCACCACTAAGCACATCTATATGGAGTGTTGTCACAGGAAAGCAGCAACTATAATTAGGGACCCCACCACTCAGGACACGCTCTCATCTCACTGCTGCCATCAGGAAGGTAGTACAGGAGCCTCAGGAATCACACCGCCAAGTTCAGGGACAGTTATTACCTCTCAACCATCAAAGGGGATAACTTTACTCAACTTCACTTGATCCATCACTGAATTGCTCCCACAAGCCATGGACTTGCTTTCAAGAACTCTTCATCTTTTTTTCTTGATATTTATTGCTTATTATTGATTACCTTCATATTTAAAGTTTGTTGTCTTTTACACACTGGTTGAATGCCCAAGTGTGGTCTTTCATTGATTCTATTATGATTATTATTCTATTACACATTTACTGAGTGTGCTCACAAGAAAATAAATCCCAGGTATGTATACGGTGATACATATGTACTTTGGTAATTTTACTTTGAACTTTAACTCCCCCATCCCCAAAACTACCCCTACAAATCACAGCCATCAAGTCTGAACCAAATCTCTACAGTCAACTTCAAGCCACTAAAGAGACTGTGAGAAGGGTGAACAGGGAGCGAGAGAATGCTTCACACTCTGTGCACCTTTCTTTTCGATGCACAAGCAGTACTGATCCATCATCAGCTACCAGAGGTGTGGTGGAATCTGCTCCAGCAGAGATCAGTGTGACAACAGAAGAGCTTGCTGCATGAAAGTGAAGAAGGCCTGAGAGTCACGGAAAAGCCAGGATGAACCTGCTTGCACCGACCACAAAAGTATAGCTAACAGACTGACCAAACCCACTGCGGCCAATGTGGCATCACTGGGTCAAGCTAACTCACTGTGACAGATTGCCAATGCAGTGCGCCCACAGTCACAAAGCCCGAGTGACACAATGCAACCAACCAGTGGCTCACCCACATTCTATTCACAACAGATTAAGCAAAAATTCCTTTCCTCAGTTAATTATTAAAGCACAGTCTCTATTCAGCATTGAAAGCCCCTGCCTTGGTACAGCATAAATGCCAGTAAGGGATAAACTTTGCCCCAAGACTCCAGTGACATCCCCTCCCCTCCTGTAACACCCACTTCCCCCATTAACACACACAAACAGTCAACATTTTGGGCCAAGACCCTTCATCGGGACACTTTTCCAAATGGCCAGTTTTAACACGTGATCTGTGAGATTGAGTAGATATGGACTTTATTCCCTGGAACGTGCTGAGATGTACAAGACCCTGAAGGGCACAGGCAAGGTGAAATTACTACCCCAAGGAGATGATAAAAACAAGAGGTTATAGGTTTAATGTCAGGGAGGAGGAGGGTGAGGGAGGGGCAGCTGTACACAAAGGGTGCTACAAGTTTGGAATGAGCTACCAGAAATAGTGGTTGAGATGGGCACAAGATGGAGACAGGAAAGTCATTTCAACTGCTAACTGAGACTAGGACTAGGGAACATGGCTTCAAGGTTTGGGAAATAAATTTGGGGCGCCATGGTAACATAGTGGCTTGCGTGACTCTTACAGCTCGGGGCGTCAGAATTCAGTCCTGGCGTTCTCATGACAGGAGTGAAGTTAGGACCAATTAGAGATAAAGGTGGGAAGATGTGCCTGGAGGCTGTGGAAGTGAGCGAGGTCCTCAATGAGTACTTCTCTTCGGTATTCACCAATGCGAGGGAACTTGATGATGGTGAGGACAATATGAGTGAGGTTGATGTTCTGGAGCATGTTGATATTAAGGGAGAGGAAGTGTTGGAGTTGTTAAAATACATTAGGACAGATAAGTCCCCGGGGCCTGACGGAATATTCACCAGGCTGCTCCACAAGGCGAGGGAAGAGATTGCTGAGCCTCTGGCTAGGATCTTTATGTCCTCGTTATCCACGGGAATGGTACTGAAGGATTGGAGGGAGGCGAATGTTGTCCCCTTGTTCAAAAAAGGTAGTAGGGATAGTCCGGGTAATTATAGACCAATGAGCCTTATGTCCGTGGTGGGAAAGCTGTTGGAAAAGATTCTTAGAGGTAGGATCTATGGGCATTTAGAGAATCATGGTCTGACCAGGGACAGTCAGCATGGCTTTGTGAAGGGCAGATCGCGTCTAACAAACCTGATAGAGTTCTTTGAGGTGACCAGGCATATAGATGAGGGTAGTGCAGTGGATGTGATCCACATGGATTTTGTTAGGCATTTGACAAGGTTCCACATGGTAGGCTTATTCAGAAAGTCAGAAGGCATGGGATCCAGGGAAGTTTGGCCAGGTGGATTCAGAATTGGTTTGCCTACAGAAAGTAGAGGGTCGTGGTGGAGGGAGTACATTCAGATTGGAGGGTTGTGACTAGAGGTGTCCCACAAGGATCTGTTCTGGGACCTCTACTTTTCGTGATTTTTATTAACGACCTGGATGAGAGGGTAGAAGGGTGGGTTGGCAAGTTTGCAGACGACACAAAGGTTGGTGGTGTTGTAGATAGTGTAGAGGATTGTCAAAGATTGCAGAGAGACATTGATAGGATGCAGAAGTGGGCTGAGAAGTGGCAGATGCAGTTCAACCTGGACAAGTGTGAGGTGGTACACTTTGGAAGGACAAACTCCAAGGCAGAGTACAAAGTAAATGGCAGGATACTTGGTAGTGCGGAGGAGCAGAGGGATCTGGGGGTACATGTCCACAGATTCCTGAAAGTTGCCTCACAGGTGGATAGGGTAGTTAAGAAGGCTTATGGGGTGTTAGCTTTCATAAGTCGAGGGATAGAGTTTAAGAGTCGCGAGGTAATGATGCAGCTCTATAAAACTCTGGTTAGGCCACACTTGGAGTACTGTGTCCAGTTCTGGTCGCCTCACTATAGGAAGGATGTGGAAGCATTGGAAAGGATATAGAGATTTACCAGGATGCTGCCTGGTTTAGAGAGTATGGATTATGATCAGAGATTAAGGGAGCTAGGGCTTTACTCTTTGGAGAGAAGGAGGATGAGAGGAGACATGATAGAGGTGTACAAGATAATAAGAGGAATAGATAGAGTGGGTAGCCAGCGCCTCTTCCCCGGGGCACCACTGCTCAATGCAAAAGGACATGGCTTTAAGGTAAGGTGTGGGAAGTTCAAGGGGGATATTAGAGGAAGGTTTTTCACTCAGAGAGTAGTTGGTACGTGGAATGCACTGCCTGAGTCAGTGGTGGAGGCAGATACACTAGTGAAGTTTAAGAGACTACTAGACAGGTATAAGGAGGAATTTAAGGTGGGGGGTTATATGGGAGGCAGGGTTTGAGGGTCGGCACAACATTGTGGGCCGAAGGGCCTGTAATGTGTTGTACTATTCTCTGTTCTACGTTCTCTGTAAGGGGTCTCTGTACCTCCTCCTTGTCGAATGTAGGCTTTTGTCCCAGTGTTCTAGTTTCCTTTCACAGTCCAATGTAAATTGTCCTGTGATTTGGTTAGGGTTAAATCGGGGTTTTTGGGGTTGCTGGGCAGTGAGACTAGAAAGTCCTACTCTGTGTTGTATCTTTAAATAAATCATTTAGGGTGGAGACAAGGAGAAATTGTTTATCCCAGCGTGTAACATATCTGTGGAATTCTCTGTCCAGGGATGTAGTAGAGGCACCTCTTTTGTGCTAGTTAGATAAGTTGAGAGGAGACTTGATAGAGGCATACAAAATTATGAGAGATATAGATAGGGTAAATGCTTTTTTTCCCACTGAGATTGGATGGGACAACAACCAGAGGTCATGGATAAAGGGTGAAAGGTGAAAAGTTTAAGGGGAATGAGGGAAAACTTCTTCACTCAGAGGACTGCGACAGTGTGGAATGAGCTGCCAGCACAAGTAGTGCATGTGAGCTCGACTTCGTTTAAGAGAAGTCTGGTTACATACATGGATGAGAGGGGTGTGGAGGGTTCAGGTCAATGGGAGTAGGCAGTTTAAATAGTTTTGGCATGGACTTAAAGAGCCAAAGGGTCTATTTCTGTGCTGTACTTCTGTATGACTACTAGGGAATGAAGGATTGTGGGGAAAAGGCAGGTAGGCAGAGCTGAGTCACAGTCAGATCAGTCATGATCTCACTAAGTGTCAGAGCTGGATCGATGGACCAGACTGCCGACTCCAGCTAGCTAAGTGTGTGGAGTGGAGAGGTTTAGAGGGTTATGGACCAAGGTTGGCCAGATGGAACCTCTCTGCTGGGCAACACCATTGGCATGGATGAGTTGGGTTCACTTCCATGCTGACAGACTCTACTCAGACGTCAGCACATCTGACAACCGCTCACATCAAAAATCAACACAATAGATCCACTTTGGAAAAGGTGCCAAAGGTCTCAGCCATTAGACCAAAGGGAGAGAGAAACAACTAACTACAAATCAGTACAGATCGTCCCCAGGTTTCAAACACTCAACTTATGGACACTCCTGCATATGAGCAAACTCCCACAATATTGAGTTTGAAACTCCAGCATGTGTGCCACAGTAGCGTGCTGGTTAGCACAACACTGTTACAGCTCAGGACTCCAGCGCCGCCATCAGGAGTCTGTACGTCCTCCCCATGGGTTTCCTCCAGGTGCTCCGGTTTCCTCCCACTGTCCAAACTGGGTTAGTAGGTTAATCGGTCCCGGTAAATTGTCCTGCAATTAGACTAATGTTACATCAGTAGGTTGCTGGGCGATGCGGCTTGTTGTCCCGGAAGGGCTTGATCCACACTGAATCTCTAAATACATAAATTAATACATTTGGTCTTACAAATGTCAGAACCAGTTTCCCCTTCCCTCTCAACTTACAGAAATTCTATCTACCTACTTTTAATGTTGATCCTTACAATACTGTGGAGCTACAGATACCAGAGAGATTTTTGCTGTGTATCTTCCAACTTTGGGGACAGATCTGACTTATGGATCTCATTACACGGGGACAGCCCGTACGTACACTGAAGAAACTGGGCCGCCATTCACACACACAGGAACTCAACTGGGATGAAGCTACTGGGCCAGTGTATTTAAAACAAATCATATTTCAACACTTAAGTTGGGGAGACAAAGATCAATTGAATATACTGTTAGATTTACAAGCATACAGTTGCACAAACAATTCTGGTATTCACAACACAGACAAGGTCACATTCATATCAATGGTGCCAAAGAGCAGTGATTGCAATTATGAATTGAACTTTAGCACACATCAGCTAACTCAAGCAAAGTAATTTTAAGAAACGTGGCAAGGACCTGCATTTGTATAGTACCTTTAATACAGTAAAACGTGAAGGAGATGCACAGCAACAAACTTTTCTTTAAAACTCCATGGGACTTGAGATTTTAAGGCAGGTGACTAAAAGTTCAGCCAAAGATTAAAAAGGAAATAGGTGAAGGGAAATTGTGAGGAAATTCCTGAGCTGCTGAAGGCATGGACTCCAATGGGGTAGGAATTCGGGAATGGGAAAAAGGCCAAGACTGGAGGAGCACAGATACAGGGCAGGGGGAGCTGGAGGGCATACAAATAGGATGATTCAAAAACAATAAGAATTTTGCCTTTAAAAAAATAGCATGCTGCTTATACAAACATTGATACCATAAACATGCAACTTCTATTACAAGCAGGGTAAAAACAGTAAGGGTACTTTTGTAGGAGACGGAGTGTATCAACCAAGTTACAAATGAACTTCTGGAGGAATCGAGAAGGTCAGGTGGCATCTGCGAAGGCAAAGTTGGAGACTCTGACCGTTTCCCTTTGCCTCTACAGACGCTGCCTGACCCACTCGGTTTCTCCAGCAGTTTGTAATTTACCCCAGATGACACTAGAATAAATCAGACTCAGCTGCAAATGGGCAGGGAAACTACCTGCAGAGTTAGACCCCTCATGTTCTCGCTTGTGCCTGCCTCCTTCACTTCAAGGAACCAGAAATATTTTTGATAATTCCTGCTTTTCACATGGGGGGGGGGAGAGGGAGAGAGGAAATTATAATTTCATGTATCGAGTTAATGATAATTCAACATGGATCCTGATAGGATCTCAACATTCATGATTTCCACAGTGGTTTAAACACCTTGACTCAACCCTCACTTACAGGCTGTTTTCTCAGCGCTGGATGTGACCACGTGACCTTTCCCACTGCAGCATTATAATTTACATGACTTTACTGTTGGGATCAATGCCTCTTAAAGGCAGCACAGTGGTGCAGCGAGTAGAACTCCTGCCTGACAGTACCTGCGGCCTGACCTACCGGGCTGTCTGTGTGGAGTTTGAATGTTCTCCATGCGACCTTTTGGGTTCACAAACCCGCACTTATTTTTTATTTAGCGATACAGCATGGAGTTGGTCCTTTGGACCCTTCAGGCCATGTAGCCCAAACAAACCCAGTTAACCCCAACTTGATCCTTGTCCCTCAGGAAGACAACTGTTGCTTCCCTACAAAATGCAGATCATCTGGGAATGTTGGGGTTAACGAATCAGACTCTAAAGTGAGCTGGATTACATTCCAAACTGAAATTGCTCGCCTGCTTCAAGCTAAGAAAAGCCTCCATTTACATCATGGTGTGGAGTTTCACCAGAGTTTTAAAGTCTTATGTGGCAAATGAGACCATTTCACCATAAATTTGGGAATCAGAGACCTCAAGTGCAATCCATATAGTATACCATCATCATTACTATTTGTCATGTCGTATGATGTAGGCAATCGTGCTCTAATCACCAGGATTATCCTTGGCAAATTTTTCTCCAGAAGTGCTACACCTTACCCAAGGGTGGCCTGCAGACTAGCAGAGTGAAAGAGGCTGGGACTTTTTTTTTCCCCCTCCCAGAGGGGAGGAGGCCTTATAGAGGTATCCAAAATCAGGAGAGGCAGTGTCTCCTGATTTTTGGAGACAATGTGGATGGTTACAGTTTGTCCCAGGGTAAGGGAGTCTAAAAGTAGAAAGCAAGAGGAGAAAGAGAAGGGTTTTGAGGGGCAACTTTATCCCCAACACACAAAGGATTAGGGTTAGGGTGAGTATATGCAATGAGCTGCCAGAGGAAGCTGGAAAGGGTGTTACAATTACAATGGCTGAAAGACAGGCAACATATTTTGCTATTGTCACATACTGAGGTACAGCGTAAAAAAAATCTGCATGCCATCCATACATTGTAACAATGATCTGAGGTAATAACAAGGGAAATACCAATAGAATGCAGGATATGGTGTTACATGAATAGAAATGGTTTAGAGCAGGAATCTGAACCTGTTTTATACCAAAGACCCCTTTGTCAGTCCAGTGAAGCCTACTGACCCCTTCTCAGAATAATGTATGTAAACAAAATTACAAAATAAATCAGTTATATTGAAACATTTATCAAAATAGTTAAAAAGCTAATGTGATATATATGCTGCTTTATTAACGCATTAAATAAAAAGACTAAATATTTAAAATATAGGCAAGTAGAAATTAATGTTTATTTTTTGAAGTGTGAAGGATGAGCATTAAACTGTGGGGTGGTCTTTGACAAAGCAACACGTCATGTTGGACGTCCAATCCATTTTGTTTTCATGGTTACAAGTGTTGAAAATCCTTATTCACAAGGAAATGTTAAATTTCAGTTCGAGGTCAGTGAAAATAAAGATGTAAATATCTTCCAGGTTCAGCGGCCCTCGGCTAAGAATCCCTGCTTTAGAGGGATCTCAGCAACTAGCCTGGAAGCAGCTTGGTCAGTGCCAACGAGATGGAGCTGAGGGCCCGAGGCGTGTAAACCTGAATCTGGGCTGTTACAGTCCATGCACACATGCCATGCAGTAACCACTACTATTCGATGCTTCCACCAGCTGTTTACAGAATACTTGTACAGGTAATAGATTTTACTCAGAATAAACACACAATCCGAACATTTTATGACCATTAAGGTCCACTGCACAATAATTTATTTACAATGCACTGATATTACGATTTACACATTTGTAAATTATCAACACTGATCACACTACTCATCACAACCACAGCTAGTCTCACTTAAGGTTACAGGTTACCTGACACTTTTTTTAAAAAAAACCTGCTTCACCAGATTTTCAGGCCACTACTTTTACTTTGATGAGATTCCACAAAGTTAAAATATCTCCCACAGTTCTTAAAATAGATTTTTATGACTGCCAAAAAAACAGATATCATGGGTCTCCAGGGGATGGGGGAGTGTTAAAGCATATTACTTTCACAGCCATTCTTAACAACTTTTTAAAAAACAAAAGATTGCATGGTTGATACTTCCCTAAATTGCCTTGTGACCAGCCACTATGTTTGCAGGAGCAGGATAATCCAGTTACATTCAACACGACAGCAGTATAACCCTTGTTTACACACATGCCCCAATTCCTTTGACACTGCCGGTGTTTGAATGGAACAGGCCTCTCACTGGGCAATACATGTTTGCTTTGCCAGCTGCTCCCACGCGGTTAACAAATTAAAAAAATTCCAAAGTCTCTTAAAAACAGATTGCAGTCCTTTCTCCGGAGTGCAGTACTAGAGTGGGAAGGCACACATTTGCACGGAGCATGGAAAGCCCAGGAGTGGAACAGCCTATCAAAAGTAGTGGACACAACCCATTCATTCATAGGCAAAGCTCTCCCCACCATATAACAATTACAGCACGGAAACAGGCCATCTCGGCCCTTCTAGTCCGTGCCGAACTCTTACCTTATCCTAGTCCCACCGACCTGCACTCAGCCCATAACCCTCCATTCCTTCCCTGTCCATATATCTATCCAATTTAACTTTAAATGACAACATCGAACCTGCCTCAACCACTTCTGCTGGAAGCTCGTTCCACAAAGCTACCACTCTCTGAGTAAAGAAGTTCCCCCTCATGTTATCCCTAAACTTTTGTCCTCTAATTCTCAACCCATGCCCTCTTGTTTGAATCTTCCCCACTCTCAGTGGAAAAAGTCTGACCACGTCAACTCTATCAACCCCCCTCATAATTTTAAACACCTCTGTCAAGTCTCCCTTCAACCATTGAGCTCATCTACAAGGAGCGCTGCCATAAGAAAGCAGCATCCATCATCAACGGCCTCCATCAGCCAGGCCATTCTCTCTTCTCGTTACCACCATCGTGTAGGAGATGCAGCAGTCTTAAGGCTGATGTATACTTGTGCGTATGGGCTACGCTGTAGGCCTGATCTATACTTTTGCCGTAGCGAGCGTGCGTAGTTGTGTCTGCGTTGCTCTGCAATTCACTGCCAAAATGCTAGTTGGCGGTGGGGTTTCTATGCCACTGTGTTGAGTTTCTTCATGAGAGACATGGACGAGGAAATGCATTTCAAATATTTTCGGATGTCGGCAAGTAGATTTGACGATTTGGCTCATTGTCTCCAACCATTTATTTCGCATCAGTGTACAGACAGGACGGAGAAAAGCAACCGGAAATGCGATGCTACCAAGCGCACCAATCGCAGTTATTGTGGTCTGCGTCACCGCGACGCATGGGTTACATTTTTGGGGAGGTGCACGTTACCCTATGGCATAGGGTACGCTGTACCTACGGCGTACATTTGATGCAGAAGTATAAATTGGGCTTTAGTAACCACCCCACCAGGCTCAGGAACAGTTATTACCCTTCAACCAACAGGCTCCTGAACCAGAGTGGATAGCTTCACTCACCCCAATTCTGAACTATTCCACAACCTACACACCCACTTTCAAGGACTCTACAACAAGTTTTCAGTATCACTTATTTAAATTATCTTGCACAATTTGTCCTCATTTTGAGATTGGATGCTTTTCAGGTCTTTATAGTTTTCCATAAATTCTATTGTATTTCTTTATTTTCCTGTAAATGCCCGCAAGAAAATGAACCTCAAAGTAGCAAATGGTGACTTTGATAATAAATTTACTTTGATCTTGCACATCAGTTTGACACCAATCCAACACTGGAACATACACCACAGCTCCCACTACCCTATTTCAGTGATGGACTCTACCTGCACCTTTACAGAAATTGCAAATTCGTGTACGTGTTCACACAAATGCTGAGGTCCTTGACCAGGAAGGCACATGCTCGCAAGACGAGACATCATTGACTCCTGACCTGGTACACTCACACACACAGACACCAATTTGTAGAACTGCACGTTTTGTGCAGGAATCAGTTGGCACCATTTTCACTGGTTTGGCACATCTGAGAGGCAAGGTGGTTCAAGTAAGAGTCTGTGTGTGCGCGCGCGCTCTTGCATCAAGCCCCTTTCAGTGCTCTGCCACCATCCCCTCTACACCTCCTTGATTCCTGCCATCCCTGAACACACTCCCATTACACCATCTCCATCAGTGCCAGCGCACCATCTCCAATACCCCCAAGCCTAAAAACATCCCTTTGCGCCTCTAGCTCCTCAGGAACATCCCTGCCAGTGTATGTCCACCAGCCCTGCCCCCTCCTTGGCAATATTCCTTTCCAACCTCAACCATCCCATCAATGCAACATCCACCATCTCCCTGTCAATTCACCCCCTTGCACTCTTCAAATCCCACCCCACCAGCCTCCTCCCTGTCAATGCCACCTTGCATACCCAAACATATCCAGCTCCCAGCCTACACATTGTCATCGGGGAGGTGGTGCAAACTCCTCTCCCCATCAATGCAGCCTCACGCCAGCCTCCTCCCTACTGAAGCAACCCCATGCATGCCCTCCAGATCCCAGCAATACGCACTGACTCTCACAATACACACAACCTCATCCAACTCACCCTTCCCATCAAGGTTCCCCTGCCAATGCACAGCCACCAGATCCCCCTTAACGCCCCCCCCTTTGCAATCTTATCAATGTGCACCCACTTTTTGACAGTCTGCGCCTCCTTGCCCGCTCAACACCCCGGCCAATGTCCATCCACACCCCTGCCAACACCAGGTTGCATCCCTGTCAATGCAGCCCACCAATCATTGCACGCCCGCGTTTTGTCCGCCCTCTTCATCGCTACCCCCTCGCACACAGCTTCCCTGTCAATGCACGTGCTGCATTAATACCAGCCTTGCATTCAATGCACCCCCACCAGCTCCTTCCCTTTCAATGCACACACTCATTTCAATGCCCCCCCTTGCATACCCACCTTTCCTGACCAGGTTCACCATCTCCCAGCCAACAACCCCCTTTGCAACCATTAATGCGCCCCACCAGCCCCTCCCCATTTAATGCACACCCACCACCCCTTCATACCCCATATAGCCTGTCAACGCCCCCTGCACACCCACGTTCCCCTGCCAATAGGCAACACCTCCCAGTCAACACCCCAGCCCTTCGCATCTCGATCAATGCAACCCCTGCCAGCGCCTCCCACCACCAATGCGTGTCCACATTCAGCCCGTCAACGCCCCCTTTGCACACCCATCATCCGCGGCCCCCTCTTCCACTCCCACCACTGGACGGCCGCCCCCCACCTCACCTTGACTCGGAAGCGGAGCAGAGCCAGGCGGACGCAGTGCGCCAGGCCGGGCGGCGGCAAGAACCAGACCTTGGGCGGCGGCGTGCCCTTGTGCCGGACGTGGTTGACGATCAGCTGCGCGCTCTGGCGCTCCTGGTTCTGCCGCTTGACCCAGTCGGGCAGCCGGGCCTTGGCCAGCGAGCCGTTGAAGGCCACGACCAGCTCGACGCCGCCGCCGGCGCACGCCCTGGACAGCGAGGCCAGGAAGCCGAGCATCTGGTTCCACTGGCCGCCGCTCACCCAGTCGGTGAAGTAGCCGCCGTACAGGCGGTGCAGGCCCGTCTCGGCGTCGAGCAGCAGCCGCAGCGGCGGCGGGCTGGGCGGCGGAGGTGGCGGCGGCGGAGGAGGAGGCGGCGGCGCCGCGTAAGGCCCATGCCTTGGGCCCGAGGCCCGGTGGCGGGCGGCCCGGGCTAACTTCTGCAGCTCGACCGGCACCACGGCTCCGGCGCAGTGTTTCTCGATGAATTCCTGAAATCCTTGCACGCCCATAATTATATATTTATCTTGTGTGTTTTTTAAAAAATATCCTCAGAACTTCATGTGACGGTTAAAACCGTTATTTTTTTCCTCCCTGAGGGATTTGAATTTAAAACGGCCTCGAGGGGGGAGGGTGGGGAGAAAAGAAACCACCATCGACCCTCCCTCCTCTCAGGCGTGTGCCGCCGCCATCTCTCCCCTTCTTCTTCCCCCGCGACACCCGGGTGGTTAATAACCGGGAGGAGGGGATAACATTTTTTTTCAGCCGTCGGCACGCCTCCGCCGGCCGCCATACCGCTCTCTCCTCCCCCTTCTTTTCCCGCCCTCTCCCGCCGCGGGCGCGAGGCCGCCTGGGAGTTGGAGTCCGACATGTCCAGCCGTTGCGTGGCGGCAATAGGTGTCCGGACTACAGCTCCCGTCGGCCGCCAAATCCCCGGCGGAGGGATTGTGGGGAGTAACTGAGCGCCGCGACACTGAGACTACGACTCCCACAACACCCCTCCCGACGCCGATCCTCGGCGCGTGCGCAGAACGCCAGCTTTCCACTGACGTGCTCTTGCGCCACCCTCGCCCGCCACTCAATGGCATCGACGGAAGTATCACCCCCAGAACTACAATTCCCGGCGTACACGGCGAGTCGGGCGCTTGCGCACTCAGGACTTGATGAAAAGCTATGAATTACAGCTTTCTGAATAAGATTGTAAGAGTTTTATAAAACTGCGAAGTCAGTTATGAATCTTAGAATGGGAACTGGACTCGGAGTAGGTTTATTATGGTTGCCTATGTCAAGATATAGTGAAAAAATTGTCCATACAGGTCAGATCACAAAACATTGAGGTAGATCAAGATAAAACAATAACAAAATGCAGAATAAAGTGTAACAGCTACAGAGAAAGTGCAGCACAGGCAACAATAAAGTGCCAAACTGTAACGAGGTAGATTGTGAGGCTAAGAGCCCATCTTATTGTACGAACGAACCATTCAAGTCTTCTCACAGTGGAGTAGAAGCTGTCCTCGAGCCCAATGGAAGATGCTTTCGGACTTCATATCTTTAGCCCAAAGGGAGAATGAATGTCCGGGGTGGGTAGAGGACTTTGATCTTGCCGGCTGCTTTATCGAGGAATTCCTGAAATCCTTTTCTCCTCCATTTCCCGCACTTCGGCCCTCACCCCATCCTCCCGCCACCACAACAGGAACAGAGTTTCCCTTGTCCTCACCTACCACCCCACCAGCCTCTGGATCCAGCACATTATCCTCCGTAACTTCCGCCACCTTTAACAGGATCCCACCACTCGGCACATCTTTCCCTCTCCATCCCTCTCCGCCTATCGCAGGGATCGTTCCCTCCGCGACTCCCTGGTCCACACATCCCCCCCACGGATCTCCCACCCGGCACTTATCCCTGTAAGCGTAAGTGCTACACCTGTCCCTACACCTCCTCTCTTGCCAACATTCAGGGCCCCAAACAGTCCTTCCAGGTGAGGCAACACTTCACTTGTGAGTCTGTTGGGGTCATCTATTGCATCCGGTGCTCCCGGTGCGGCCTCCTCTACATCATAGTCATAGTCATAGTCATACTTTATTAATCCCGGGGGAAATTGGTTTTCGTTACAGTTGCACCATAAATAATAAATAGTAATAGAACCATAAATAGTTAAATAGTACTATGTAAATTAAGCTAATAAGTTATGAAATAAGTCCAGGACCAGCCTATTGGCTCAGGGTGTCTGACCCGCCAAGGGAGGAGTTGTAAAGTTTGATGGCCACAGGCAGGAATGACTTCCTATGACGCTCTGTGTTGCATCTCGGTGGAATGAGTCTCTGGCTGAATGTACTCCTGTGCCCACCCAGTACATTATGTAGTGGATGGGAGACATTGACCAAGATGGCATGCAACTTAGACAACATCCTCTTTTCAGACACCACCGTCAGAGAGTCCAGTTCCATCCCCACAACATCACTGGCCTTACGAATGAGTTTGTTGATTCATTTGGTGTCTGCTACATCGGTGAGACCCGACGCAGGTTGGGGGACCGCTTCGTCGAGCACCTCCGCTCCGTCCGCCACAACAGACAGGATCTCCCAGTAGCCACCCACTTCAACTCTGCTTCCCATTCCCATTCTGATATGTCCATACATGGCCTCCTCTACTGCCATGATGAGGCTAAACTCAGGTCGGAGGAGCAACACCTCATATACTGTCTGGGTAGTCTCCAGCCCCTTGGTATGAACATAGAATTCTCCAACTTCCAGTAACTCCCTCCCCCTCCCTTCCTCTATCCCTCTGTCACTCTGCCCCCTCCCCCAGCTGCCTATCACCTCCCTCATGGTTCCGCCTCCTTCTACTACCCTTTGTGTTTTCCCCTATTCCTTCTTCACCTTTCCTGCCTATCACCTCCCTGTCTCCCCTTCCCCATCCCTTTATCTTTTCCCTTACTGGTTTTTCACCTGGAACCTACCGGCCTTCTCCTTCCCACCATCCCCCCACCTTCTTTATCGGGCCTCTGCCCCTTCCCTCTTCAGCCCTGACGAAGGGTTCTGGCTCGAAACGTCGACCATTCTTTTCCACGGAGGCTGCCCGACATGCTGAGTTCCTCCAGCGTGTTGTGAGTGTTGCTTTATCGAGGCAGCGGGAAGTGTAGGCAAAGTCCATAGAGGGGAGGCTCATTTCATGTGTCCATGGCGCTCTGCATTTTTATGTGGTCAGTCGGCATACCAAGTGACGATGGTTTCAATAAAAGTTGATGGTGTGGTGCTGCACCTTGACTAATAGAGGCAGTATGTTGTTTACCTTCTCCTCCATGCTACAGCCCCTCAGGGAACCATGAATCTGAATCCCAAAGTCTCACCATACATAAACATAAGGGTTTTGTCATTAACAGTGTGCCGTTCGTTTCCATTTTAAATGTCTTTAACCTCTCAGTAGGAACCCGCCTGCTTCAAGAGGAATGTGGTGACCAGCCCCGATTGCTATTGCCCAGAGGCACTTGCGTCCACAGTGACAAACATTTTCAGGGGTTGGTGATGAAACATATCAACCCCTGCTGGAGAAGTGACTTGGATCCCCTCCAATTTGCCTACCACAGCAGATACCATCTTCACTCGACCATCCTGACAGCAAAGGTGCATCGATCAGGATGCTCTTTATTGACTACGGCCCAGCATTCAATTGCATCATCCCCCTCAGTAGCTCCTTGAGCAACTGGTTCCTGGATCTCCTCACTTACAGACCCCAGTCAGTTCAGATTGGCAACGACATCTCCTCCACAGTCTCCATCAGCACAGATGCACCACAGGGCTGTGTGCTTTGCCCCCTGCTCTACGCTCATGGCTGTGAGGCTAAGCACAGCTCCTACACCATATTTACGTTTGCTGACGACACCACTGTGGTTGGGCGAATCAAAGGCAGTGACGGATCAGCGTACAGGAGGGAGATTGAAAATGCAGCTGAGTGGGATCATAACAACAACCTCTCACTAGCAATAAGACCGAGGAGCTGATTATTGACTTCACAGGAAGGAAGCCCGAGGTCCATGAGCCCGTCCTTATCAGGGGTGGAGGTGGTTAGCAGCTTTGAATTCCTGGGTGTTATGGATTCAGAGGATGTGCCCTGGGCCCAGCTCACAAGTGCAATCCTGAAGAAAGCACAGTGGTGCGTCTACTTCCTAAGGAGTCCGTGGAGATTCAGCATGACTGTCACAATGGGGTGCTGGGAACGGACCCAAATGCAAGACACAGACACTGAAGTACAAGGAACAGGACTTGAGTAGGGACATGACAGGATACAGACAAGGGCATGGACAAGACAGGGAACCTGGACAAGGAACAATGCACTAGGAGCCTGGGCTTGGGCTCCGAGCCAGAGACTGGACAAGGACCCAGAACTTGGGTCTTGCCTCGGGCTCGGGCCCCAGAACCAGGCAGGATATGACATAACTACGGAACAGGACATGGCTGGAGTCTAGAGGCTTGGGGCTGCAGGCTGAGGTCTTGGTCTTGAGGCTGGGGTCTACATGCTTGGGTTCTTGGAGCTTGGCTTAGGATCTTTGAGGCTTGGGGTCTTGGGTCTTGAGGCTTGCAGGCTGGGAGCTGGGGTCTTGGAATGCGGAGGCTGATAACTCGGAGGCTAGAGCTTGGAGACAGACTGGGAACTGTACATCAACAGAGAGCCGGGACTTATCCTTTGAAAAGCCAGGACTCATCTTTAACTCGACACTAACATGAGACTGGACAGTACATAGACATAGAGCTGGGACTCATCCATAGACAAGCCGGGACTCAACTTTATCTCCACACCAAGGTGGGACAGGTCCACCCATTGGGTAACAGCAGAACAACCAGACTTACCCAACAGAGGCAAAGATGGGGCAAGACAGACACCCCCCCACCCCGCAGGGCAACGGCAAAACGGCCTGGCTTACCCCACTGCGGCGAGGACAAGAAGAGACAAACACCAAGGAACGATAGACAGTTCCACCCCTGCGCCGGGGTAGCTCCCAGTCTCAGTCCGGCCAGCAACCTCAGCCGGATCCTACCTAGCTAGGAGTGGATGACAGCCACTCAGCTGGCCCAGGAAAGAGCCGAATCCACACTGCAAAGACAGCTCCGACTACCAACAGCAAGGCTCCATGAAGCAATGGTACTCCAACGCAGCCTAAAGATGGCAAGTGGCTGCTCTAGCCTTCCACCGGCAGGTTGCTCCCAGGGGATCTTGACAAGATGAACCACCCCTCCACACTCGACCCCAAGACTACTTATATTCCAAGCCCCAAGATGGTGCCTATGCTTAACTCAATCAAAACAAGGGACAGCTGGAAGACCCGGAGACCTGAGTCCACAGACCGGACCGTGAACCGGAATGTGGACTTCATGGACCGGACCATGACAATGACATCTAGAACTTCCACAAACTTCTACAGGTATGTAGTGGAGAGCGTATTGACTGGCCGCATTACAGCCAGATACGGAAATACCAATGTCTTTGAATGGAGAATCCAACAAGAAGTATTAGATACGGCCCAGTCTATCATGGGTAAAGCCCTCCCCACCATTGAGCACGTCTACATGAAACACTGTTGCAGGAAAGCAGCATCCATCATCGGGGACCCCCACCACCCAGGTCATGCTCTCTTCTCGCTGCTGCCATCAGGAAGGAGGTACAGGAACCTCAGGACCAACACCATCAGGGTCAGGAACAGTTATCACCCCTCAACCATCAGGCTCTTGAACCAAAGGGGATAACTTCACTCAGCTTTACTTGCCCCATCACTGAAATGTTCCCACAACCTATGGACTCACTTTCAAGGTCTCTTCATCTCATGTTCTTGATATTTATTGCTTATTTAATTATTTATTCTTTATTTATTCATTATTATAATTTCCCCTTTTTGCATTTGTGCAGTTTGTTGTCTTCTGCACTCTTATTGAACACCCTAGTGGGGCTGTTTCATTGATTCTGTTCTGGTTATTATTCTATAGGCTTATTGAGTATGCCCACAAGAAAATGAATCTCAGGGTTGTATATGCTGTCAGATATGTATGTTGATAATAAAATTGACTTTGAACTTTGAACTGTGAGGAAATGCAGCTGGTTCAAAGTTCAAAGGAAAGTTATTACTGAAGTAAGTAAATTTTCACCATGTACAAACCTGAGATTAGATTTCTTGAAGGCGTTTACAGTAACACGAAAAAATACAATAGAATCAATGAAAAAATTAGAAGCCGAACCTTTGAACCTTTATTTGATTTTGAGAAAAGATGGGGCTCATTTGCTCATTATTATCATTTGAGTTAATTGATATAATTTTTCCATGATCTAATTGTAAACTCTTTTAGTATATTTTCTTTTCTTGCGGGCGGTTTGATGTTTATTTTTAGAAGCTTTTTGTATGACGCATGGCCCCCGGGTTGTACACCTAATGAGTTCTCTTTTTTTTTCTCTCGCTTTCCTGCTTAGTAGGTTTTTTTTGTTATCACAAAATTTTGCTTTCAATCTTTAAGACGATGGGTTTTTTTTTGAGGCATTGTAAGTGTTGTTACTTCGATGTACTCATGTTATTTTTCCTATATATACAATAAAAAGATTTGGAAAGAAAGAAAAGAAAAAATACACACAAAGACGGACAAACTACCAATGTGCAAAAGACAAAGTATGCAAATATAAAAAAAACAAATTATATATACTTTAAAAAGATGGGTGGGAGAGTGGAGATACGTCTCTACCAAAGGAGGTGAAAGGTGCTCCTTCCTTCAACTAGCCTGCAGGTCACCCTTGGGCAAGGTGTGGCACCTGCTCAGTTCTCCACCCCCCCCCCCTCCAAGATCATGGTCACGTGAAGCCGTGGGAGCAGGTAGTGGATGTTCGTATGAGCAGCCGGTGTGGATCACAAGTCCTGGCCATGTAACCACTGACGCCAGGCAGACAATCTCCAAAGAGTATTGATAATGGCTGGGCTCACCTGACTTGTAGAGACACTGCCCAGAAGAAGGCACTCTGCAGAAAAATTTGCCAAGAACAATCATAATGATGTTGTCATGTGATATGGCGCAGAATAGACAACGTAAATGAATATTACTGAGGACATGAGTTGTGAAGGTCCTGAAAGTGAGTCTGTAGGTTGTGGAATCAGTTCAATGTTGGAGTGAGTGTAATTACCCACACTGGTCCAGGAGCCTGATGTAATAACTGTTCCTGAACCTGGTGGTGTGGGGCCTGAGGTTCCTGTATCTCCTTCCCGATGGCAGCAGCGAGAAGAGAGCATGGCCTGGGTGGTGGGGGTCCTTGACGATGGATGCTGCTTTCCTGCAGCAGGGCTTCATGAAGATGTGGTCGTGCCCACCACCCCTTCCTGAAGGCGTTTCTGTTCCTGGGCACCGGTGTTTCCCCCGGACCTGTCCGATGCTGAGGGGTGCACAGAAGCTTGGTGCAGCCGGCAGCCTGGCTCTGTGGGGGAAGACCACAGCCTGGGCTCCACCCATGACTTCACATGGCCGGGACGAGCGGCAGTCTCCTCTCCAATAGCCAACTGGGATATCACCACAACACTGGCAACAGAGAATGGCCAAAAGACATAGAAGCAGAATTAGGCCATTCAGCCCATCGAGCCTGTTCCATCGTTCTACGCTCAGTTTCTTCCTTAGTACGGATACTGTATATATTCTTACCGTGAACAAAGTTTAGAATCAGAATCAGGTTTATTATCAGTCTCATGTTGTGAAATTTGTTGTTTTGCCATAGCAGTACATTCCAAAGAAATAAAAATTACCATCAATTACAATAAATAAAAAATAACGAAAAAGAATGCATTGATTGATGGAAGGATATATTGATAAATGGATGCATAGACAAATGAATGAATGAATGAGTGGATGGATGAATGGAGAGATGGATGATGAATGGATGAATGTATAGGTGGATAGATGGATGAATGGATAGATAGGTGGATGGATAAATGAATAGACGGATGGATGATCAATGTGAAACCCAGGTTAATTAAACCCAAAGATGTAATGTTAGGAAGTTCTACCTGATGATGAATGAATGGATGATGAATGGATAGACGAATGGATAAATGGATAGATGGACGAATGATGAATGTGTAACCCAGGTTAATTAAACTCAAAGATGTATGTTAGAAAGTTCTACCTGCAGAGGGATGAAAATTAATTTTACCAGTTTTTTTAAAAAAAGAGAGAATTTGAAAAAATCACTGTACGAGGGTGGAGCGTGGCTGACGCAGGACGGACAAGGAGGGAAACGCAGTGACGATAAGAAGCTGAAGGCCTGAACAGTTAAGAGTGGAATTAGTAGTGAGTATCCTTACCCTGCTAACTTGAAACCCTCAGAGTGAAACCCCTGGAGGAGAGACAATCGCGATAAAAGATTAATTGAAGCTACGGCTATAACACGCAGCAGCTTTAATGAGACAATATCGGCAGAG
This sequence comes from Mobula birostris, assembly GCF_030028105.1. Lineage (NCBI taxonomy): Eukaryota > Metazoa > Chordata > Chondrichthyes > Myliobatiformes > Myliobatidae > Mobula > Mobula birostris. The sequence continues at coordinate 28,183,940 of NC_092398.1, forward strand.
ACGAGTGTCCAAAATCTCTACTGTGTAGTCGGGAATTAGTTCTGTAAAATCATACCAAGGGATCTGGTCAAGTTTGTGAATTGACTTTCCGTGGATGATCAACTATTTCATCCAATGGACCAAAAAAAAACAAGATGGTGAGCTAGCCGAGATAAAGCACCAGAGCAGGAACAAAATGTGTAATGGCGCAGAGGATTTAATATGGTTGGATGTATCACTTTATTTTCATTCAAAGAATTCAAATTTGATTTTCTGCAAGAACTGATTATTTTTGCAAAGACTTTGATAAGTTACTGAATGAGATTTACTTTGTTTAAAAGTTGTGATGTTGGAAAATTGTCGTGAAAGGAGTTAAAATGTGTATATATAATTTTTGAATTTGAATTTAAACTTGTAGATATACTGCCAGGAACTGAAACTGAAGTTAACTGTAATACTTGAGAACGTGTGGGCACGTGGCCAAGTGGTTAAGGCATTGGACTAGTGACCTGAAGGTCGTGAGTTCGAGCCCCAGTCGAGGCAGCGTGTTGTGTCCTTGAGCAAGGCACTTAACCACACATTGCTCTGCGACGACACTGGTGCCAAGCTGTATGGGTCCTAATGCCCCTCCCTTGGACAACATCAGTGTCGTGGAGAGGGGAGACTTGCAGCATGGGCAACTGCTGGTCTTCCATACAACCTTGCCCAGGCCTGCGCCCTGGAGAGTGAAGACTTTCCAGGTGCAGATCCACAGTCTCACAAGACTAATGGATGTCTTTATTTATAGGAATTATATTTGGTTTTTTAAATAACTAGGGATAAGTAAAAAGGAAAGTTAGTCTGTACACTTTTAGATAGGGAATAACACTGGATCTAATTAGTTAGAGAGATTAGAGTAATAAGGAATCTCACTGATTCTAATTAAAAACGAATTTGTTTTAGTTTGATATCTGAGATTTGGAACCTAAACAGAATGTTGGAATTTTTGAATTGTTTTTTTCATGTAAATATCTTGTACATATTGTTTTTTTCTTATAAACAAACCCTTATTTCCAAAAGTGTGTAGTTTCTATTCACTGTCTCCTTCTGATACCTAAAACCTTCTGATGGGCTATTAGCAGCCGGAGTAATTGGATTTTCTCAAAAAGTGCGACAACTAGTCACACGTGATAAGACAGGTGCTACGCAGGTGTTGCAAATGGATAGGTGGATGGATGAATGGATAGATGGATGATGAATGGATAGATGGATGGATGGATAGACGGATGATGAATGGATGGATGAATGGATAGGTGGATGATGAATGGATAGATGGATGGATGGATGGATGAATGAATAGATGGATGGATGGATGAATGGATAGACGGATGATGAATGGATGAATGGATAGACGGATGATGAATGGATAGTGGATGGATGAATGAATGGATAGATGGATGATGAATGGATAGACAGATGATGAATGGATGAATGGATAGACGGATGATGAATGGATAGTGGATGGATGAATGAATGGATAGATGGAAGATGAATGGATAGACAGATGATGAATGGATAGATGGATGATGAATGGATAGATGGATGGATGGATGGATAGACGGATGATGAAAGGATGATGAATGGATAGATGGATGATGAATGGATGGATGAATGGATAGGTGGGTGATGAATGGATAGATGGATGGATGAATGAATAGATGGATGGATGGATGGATGAATGGATAGACAGATGATGAATGGATAGGTGGATGATGAATGGATAGATGGATGGATGGATAGACGGATGATGAATGGATGGATGAATGGATAGGTGGATGATGAATGGATAGATGGATGGATGGATGGATGAATGAATAGATGGATGGATGGATGAATGGATAGACGGATGATGAATGGATGAATGGATAGACGGATGATGAATGGATAGTGGATGGATGAATGAATGGATAGATGGATGATGAATGGATAGACAGATGATGAATGGATGAATGGATAGACGGATGATGAATGGATAGTGGATGGATGAATGAATGGATAGATGGATGATGAATGGATAGACAGATGATGAATGGATGAATGGATAGACGGATGATGAATGGATAGTGGATGGATGAATGAATGGATAGATGGAAGATGAATGGATAGACAGATGATGAATGGATAGATGGATGATGAATGGATAGATGGATGGATGGATGGATAGACGGATGATGAAAGGATGATGAATGGATAGATGGATGATGAATGGATGGATGAATGGATAGGTGGGTGATGAATGGATAGATGGATGGATGAATGAATAGATGGATGGATGGATGGATGAATGGATAGACAGATGATGAATGGATAGGTGGATGATGAATGGATAGATGGATGGATGGATGAATGAATAGATGGATGGATGGATGAATGGATAGATGGATGATGAATGGATGGATGAATGGATAGGTGGGTGATGAATGGATGGATGAATGGATAGGTGGGTGATGAATGGATAGACGGATGATGAATGGATGGATGAATGGATAGGTGGGTGATGAATGGATGGATGAATGGATAGGTGGGTGATGAATGGATAGACGGATGATGAATGGTTGAATGGATAGATGGATGATGAATGGATAGTGGATGGATGGATGATTGGATAGATGGATGATGAATGGATGGACAGATGATGAATGGATAGGTGGGTGATGAATGGATAGATGGATGAATGGATAGACGGATGGATGGATGGATGAATGAATAGATGGATGAATGGATAGACGGATGATGAATGGATGGATGAATGGATAGGTGGGTGATGAATGGATAAATGGATGGATGGATGGATGAATGAATAGATGGATGGATGGATGAATGGATAGGTGGGTGATGAATGGATGGACGGATGGATGGATGGATGAATGAATAGATGGATGAATGGATGAATGGATAGACGGATGATGAATGGATGGATGAATGGATAGGTGGGTGATGAATGGATAGACGGATGATGAAAGGATGATGAATGGATAGACGGATGATGAATGGATGGATGAATGGATAGGTGGGTGATGAATGGATAGATGGATGGATGGATGGATGAATGAATAGATGGATGGATGGATGAATGGATAGGTGGGTGATGAATGGATAGGTGAGTGATGAATGGATAGATGGATGGATGAATGGATGGATGAATGGATAGGTGGGTGATGAATGGATGGATGAATGGATAGGTGGGTGATGAATGGATAGACGGATGATGAAAGGATGATGAATGGATAGACGGATGATGAATGGATGAATGGATAGACAGATGATGAATTGATAGTGGATGGATGGATGAATGGATAGATGGGTGATGAATGGATAGACAGATGATGAATGGATAGGTGGGTGATGAATGGATAGACAGTGGATGAATGGATAGACGGATGATGAATGGATGGATGAATGGATAGATGGATGATGAATGGATAGACGGATGGATGGATGGATGGATAGACGGATGATGAATGGATGGATGAATGGATAGGTGGGTGATGAATGGATAGACGGATGATGAATGGATGGATGAATGGATAGGTGGGTGATGAATGGATAGACGGATGATGAATGGATGGATGAATGGATAGGTGGGTGATGAATGGATAGACGGATGATGAATGGATGGATGAATGGATGGGTGGGTGATGAATGGATAGACAGATGGATGACTGGATAGATGAGAAGGTAGACACAGTACTGTGCAAAATTCTTAAGAACATATATGTATATAGCCAGGATGCCTAAGTCTTTTGTACAGTACTATAATAATTGTATGTATTGCACTGTACTGCTGCAGAAAAAAAACAACTTTCATGACATATGTGAGTGATGATAAACCTGATTCTGATACGGGTCTCTATTGTGGTCTGAGAGTGGGAAGGCGACGGAGAGGGGAATCATGGTGGGGAAAAGAGGAAGGGAGAGGGGAGGGAGTGGGAAGCACCAGAGAGACATTCTGTAATGATCAATAAACCAATTGTTTGGAATCAAATGACCGTGCCTGGTGTCTCAGGACTGGCTGTGTCTGCACCCATGCCAACCTCCCCCCTGGCATTCCTTCTCTGCCACCTGTCCCATTCCCCTCTCGCGGTGCTCCACCCTCACCATTCCGACATCCTTCGCTCCCGATTGACTTACAAACTCGCTCTCAGCTCCACAATGATAAATTCAGTAATGTGCAAAAGTCTTGGGCACATATATATAATTAGGGTGCCTAAGTTCTGCACAAAACAGTATATTGCTTAAAATGGAAAGGTGGTTGGGAAACAGAAATATGAGTACTGATCTTTGTACTCATGCTCATACTTAGCTTGGTATCAGCTCAGTAGTATTAACTGGAAATACATAGACAGATACATACATACGGTTTGTCCATTGTCATCGATGATCATTAGTACTTTTCATGAGGTTGAGTTGCAAGCTCAACACTCAATCCGGCCCGGGAGTGGCCCGACTGGACTCGAACTCGGGAACCTTCGCTCCAGAGTCTGGCGCTGATGTCACTGCGCCACCAGCCGGCTTATGGTGTCGAGGCTAGCGCGTGATTTGGATTTAAGTGAGGGAGAGTTGCGCAGCGTCAGCCTCACTCTCTCTTCCCAATTCCCATCTGGATCCAGTGGCAAGATGGAGTCTAGACGGCTGGAGATGGGACTCGGCGCAGTGGATGACCAGGACGTCTTCTGTGTCTAGTCGTACTCTACGTGTTCCACGACGCTTGCAGAGACCACCTCCTTGACCGTTGGACCTTCCATTGGTCTCGTCCGCTCAATCCGCAGGAGTCTGTCTTCACATGCTGGGATAGACAACTCCCTATCTCACCAAGGGTTTGAGACCCGTCGGCTACCCTCACCTGGTTTAGCCGGCTTGTCAAAGCCGTTGCCCGGGGTGTGGCGTCTGTCGCATGCAAACAGCTACGGGGAGCCACAGGTGAGAGCTGAGTACCAGGTGGGGACCAAAGGTGGACTAACCACCCTGAAAAGGACGTGACATGTTCCCCCACCAGAGGTGCTACCCCTCCCTGACACCCCAAACACTCCTACATACATGGATAGATAGACAAGAGCAAATAAATAGCTGAAGAGATAGATGTCTAGACAGACAGAAAGATGAATGGATGGATAAATAGAGAGATAGATAGATATACACACAGATAGTTTGGTAGATGGACAGACAGAATGAGTCAAAGAGGAATAGTGAGATAGAGGAATAGATGTTCAGAAATCTGGTGGCGGAGGGGAAGAAGCTGTTACCTGAAATAAAAACAAGGTGTCCCGTCCTTCTACACTGGATCTCTCAAAGTGCAGAGCCTCCCACAGGCAGGAGGCGACTGTGCAGGAGAGAGAGTAGAGCAGATTCACCGGGATGCTCCCTCAATCGGAGGGCTTCAGTTATGGGGAGAGACTGGCCAACAACGAAGGTGGCTGAGATGGGGGGGATTCTGACGGAAGTGTAGAAGATCACAGATCCATGGTGGATGTCGCTGCTGCCATTGGGAAGGAGGTACAGGAGCCTCAGGTCCCACACCACCAGGTTCAGGAACAGTTATTACCCCTCACCCATCAGGCTCCTGGACCAGTCTGGGTAACTTCACTCACCCCAACACTGAACTGATTCTACAACCTATCTATTCCTTAAGAGATGAAGTGCACAGCCAGGACCTCTTCCCCAGGGCACCACTGCTCAGTACAAGAGGACATGGCTTTAAGGTAAGGGGTGGGAAGTTCAATGGGGATATTAGAGGAAGGTTTTTTACTCAGAGAGTGGTTCGTGTGTGGAATGCACTGCCTGAGTCAGTGGTGGAGGCAGATACACTAGTGAAATTTAAGAGACTACTAGACAGGTATATGGAGGAATTTAAGGTGGGGGGTTATATGGGAGGCAGGGTTTGAGGGTCGGCACAACATTGTGGGCCGAAGGGCCTGTACTATTCTATGTTCTATGTTCTATGACTCACTTTCAAGGACTTGACAACTCATGTTCTCAGTATTATTTATTTCTTTATTTAGTATTTGTGTTTTTTTGTGTTTGCACCTTGCTTATTAGTCTTTGTGTGCATTTTTTCATTGACTCTATTGTAATTCTTTCTTCTACTGCGAATGCCCGCAAGGAAATGAATCCCGGGGTGGTGTATGGTGACATAGGCGTATTTTGACAATGAATTTACTTTGAACTTTGGAAACCAGGCGGGCAGAGGTTGGGGATTTTAAAGAGGACCTGTGTTTCACACAGAGAGTGGGGGATGTGTGGACTGTCCTGTCCGGGAGGGTTGTGGCAACTGTCAGGGTCACTGAGTTTTAACAGGCTTGAAAGCAGACTCGATGCGTAAAAACAGAAAAGCAGAAAACAAAAGGCTGGCAAATGTGTGACGGGCCAAAGGGCCTGTTCTATGTACCCGGCCGTGACGGGTGCGGCAAGGTGTCGGGGGTGGGGTGGAGATGGGCTTACCCTCCCTCGAGAAAACTCACTCCCTTCCTTTCAGTGTTGGTACGGCCATTTCGGACCCGCTACCTCTCCGTTTGTACGGACAGACCTGCCCCGCGTTCAGTCACTCTCAGCTCATGCTGCTGGGGCCTCACCCGCCTGGTCTCACCCTAATGGGGATATACTTTATCCTTTATTGTCGCCAAACGACTGGTACTAGAACGTACAATCATCACAGCGATATTTGGTTCTGCGCATCACACTCCCTGGATTACAAATATTAAATATTAAAAATAGTTAAAATTAGTAAATATTAAAAATTTAAATTATAAATCATAAATAGAAAATAGAAAAATGGAAAGTAAGGTAGTGCAAAAAAACCAAGAGGCAGGTCCGGATATTTGGAGGGTACGGCCCAGATCCGGGTCAGGATCCTTTCAGCAGTCTTATCACAGTTGGAAAGAAGCTGTTCCCAAATCTGGCCGTACGAGTCTTCAAGCTCCTGAACCTTCTCCCGGAGGGAAGAGGGACGAAAAGTGTGTTGGCTGGGTGGGTCGTGTCCTTGATTATCCTGGCAGCACTGCTCCGACAGCGTGCGGTGTAAAGTGAGTGCAAGGATGGAAGATTGATTTGTGTGATGTGTTGCGCCGTGTTCACGATCTTCTGCAGCTTCTTCCGGTCTTGGACAGGACAACTTCCATACCAGGTTGTGATGCACCCTAGAAGAATGCTTTCTATGGTGCATCTATAAAAATTAGTGAGGGTTTTAGGGGACAGGCCAAATTTCTTTAGTTTTCTCAGGAAGTAAAGGCACTGGTGGGCCTTCTTGGCAGTGGACTCTGCTTGGTTGGACCAAGTCAAGTCATTTGTGATATTGACCCTGAGGAACTTAAAGATTTTGACCTTTTCTACTTGCGCACAACCAATGTAAATTGGGTCGTGCGGTCCGCTATTCCTTCTGAAGTCAACACCCAGTTCCTTCATCTTGCTGACGTTGAGGGATAGGTTATTGTCTTCGCAGCATGCCACCAGGTTCTTAATTTCCTCTCTGTACTCAAACTCATCATTACCCGAGATACGGCCTACAATTGTGGTGTCATCAGCAAACATCAATATATGAGTCTGATGGAAGCTTGGCTACACAATCATGGGTGTACAGTGAGTACAGCAGGGGGCTGAGTACACAGCCTTGTGGGGCACCGGTGCTCAGAGTGATTGTAGAGGAGAGCTTGTCCCCTATTTTTACAGCTTAGGTCCTGTCTGTGAGGAAGTTGAAGATCCAGCTGCAGATCTGAGTGCTAAGGCCCAGGTTCCGGAGCTTAGGAATCAGTTTATTTGGAATGATGGTATTAAAGGCAGAGCAGTAGTCAATGAAAAGAAGCCTTACGTATGCGTCTTTATTCTCCAGGTGTTCTAAGGAGGAATGTAGGGCCAGAGAGATGGCATCTGCCATTGACCTGTTGCTCCGGTAGGCGAATTGCAAAGTGTCGAGATTGACTGGTAGGCTGTGGTTGATGTGTGCCATAACCAATTGCTTGAAGCACTTCATAGCAATTGATGTCAGAGCCACAGGTCGATAGTCATTCAACATGCCACCTTGCTCTTCTTCGGCACTGGGATTATCGTTGCCTTCTTAAAACACGAGGGGATCTTAGACTGAAGCAAGGAGCGGTTGAAGATGTCAGCAAACACTCCAGCTAGCTCACTTGCACAGGCCCGGGACGCCATCTGGGCCCGTTGCCTTCCTCGGATTTATCTTCAGGAAGGCCCTTCTAATGTCCTCCTCAGTGACGATGAATCTCGATGCCACCAGGTCCGGTTCATAAGACCGTTAAAGATGGCCAGCCTTTTCTTTGTGCCCAGTGATCTCATTTAGGCCCTGCCATAGTCTACTGGCATTCCTTTGGTTAGCCTGGGCTTCCAACTTGGCTCGATATTGCCTCTTGGCGCCCTTAATGGCTTTCCGGAGTTCACGCCTGGATTCCATGTAGCGACTGGTATTATCTCCACACCTACACCCCCACCCTCTCTATCAAAATCAAACCCATCGTTTCTCATTCCCTGTTTTGGTGAAGGGCTCCACCTCTCTCTCTCTCTTCCCCTCTTCGCTCTTTCCGTCTCACCTCCCCCCCACCCCCACCCCCACACACACACACACACACACACACACACACACACACTCTGCCTCCATCTCTATGTCTCTCTTTCTCCATCTCTCTGTCTCCCTCTCCCTATTTTCTCTCTGTCTTGATCTTTCTCTCTTTATCTCAATTTTTCGATCTCTATTTCTGTCTCCCTGTCTCTGTCTCTTTCTATCTTAATCATTCTCTCTCCCTGCTCTCCCCGACTCTCTCTCCCTCTATCTCCTTTTCTCCCCACTCCCTTTCACCCCCACTCTCTCTCCCTCCCCCTCCCCCTCTCTTCCCCTCCCTCCCTCTCTCCGTCTCCATGGATGCTGCCTGACCAGGTGAGTGTTTTCAGGTTATTGCAGACAACTCCGATCGGATCAGTGTGGAGTGTGGGCCATTCCACCCACGATGCAAACCCAGCCCTATCACAGCGTAACGCTCCGCACTCGTTTCTATCACGGCGTAACGCTCTGCACTTGTTAATGCCATTGTGGGGGGGGGGAGGCACAGGAGCCCGATGACTCACACACTCAATGATTCAGGAACAGCTTTTTGCCCCCTGTCCCTCCCACTTCCAAGTGGACAATAATTGAACAATTTCTTTACTTTGAAACTTATGGTGATTTTTATGACTTTGCCCTGTACATGGTTCGTGTCATCTAAGTCAGTGATAATACACTGAGTGGCCACTTTATTAGGTACACCCATACACTTGCTCGTTAATGCAAATATCTCATCGGCCAATCATGTGGCAGCAGCTCAGTGCATTTAAGCATGCAGGCATGGTCAAGAGGTTCAGTTGTTGTTTGGACCAAACATCAGAATAGGGAAGAAATGTGATCCAAGTGACTTTGACCATGGAATGATTGTTGGTGCCAGATGGGGTGGTTTGAGTATCTCAGAAACTGCTGATCCCCTGGGATTTTCATGCACGACAGTCCCTAGAGTTTACAGAGAATGGTCTGAAAAACAAAAAGAAATCCAGTGAGCAGCAGTTGTGTGGGTGAAGATGCCTTGTTAATGAGAGAGGTCAGAGGAGAATGGCCAGACTGGTTCAAGCCGACAGTAACTCACTGGAGGAGGAGGGGGAGTGAGGAGGAATCATTGAGGCTGAGCCCCTGAATCAGAATTGATGGAAAACCTCTTCAAAGTTGGAGGGACAGGAGTGGTGAAGTGGAAGCGAGGGGGCGGGTGGGTGCAGAAGCAGAGGTGCACCAATGCAAGGCCAGTGCAGGAATTGGGAAGTGATGCTGAAGTTGTGTAAGATGTTGGTCAGGCCGAATTCGGAGTATTGTGCGCAGCTTCAGTCACCCACCCACAGGAAAGACATCAATAAGATCGAGAGAGTGACGAGACAATTTACAAGGAAGTTGCTGGGACTTGAGGACTTGAGTTATTGGGGAAGGTTCAATAGGTTCGGGTTTTATTCCCTGGAGTGTAGGAGAATGAGGGGAGATTTGATAGAGGTCCAGCACTGTGCGAAAGTCTAAGGCACATAGATAGATAGATATAGATAGCTGGGGCACATAAGACTTTTGCACAGTACTGTAGTAATTTTATGTGTTGCACTGTACTACTGCCACAAAAAAACCCACAATTTTTATTTTGACATATGTGAGTGATGATAAACCTGGTTCTGATCTGGGTCTCTATTGTGGACTGAGAGTGGGAAGGGGGTAGGGAGAGGAGAATCATGTTTGGGAAAAGGGGAAGGGAGCGCAAAGCACAGGAGAGACATTCTGTAATGATCAATAAACCAATTGTTTGGAATCAGATGACCTTGCCTGGTGAAGAGGGCTGGGTGGTTGTCTGCCCCCGCCCCTGGCACTCCTTCTCTGCCACCCATCCCTCACCCCTTCCACGGCGCTGCGCCCTTACCATTGCCAACATCCTTTGCTGCTGCCAGATTTAAAAACTCGCTCTCTTTCCACGTTGACCAATGCAGTGCAGTGCAGAAGTCTTGGGCACTCTAGGTATATATCTGTGCCTAAGACTTTTGCACAGTACTGTATACAAAATTAGGAGGGGCATAGGCAGTATATTTCTTTGTATCGACTGTAAATGCCTGCAAGAAAACAAATATCAGGGTTGTATATGGTGACATATATGTACTTACGATGGCGGGGTGGAGAATCATCTCTACCAAAGGAGGTGTAAGGTGCTCCTTCCCTCCACTAGCCTGCGGGTCACCCTTGGGCAAGGTGTAGCACCTGATTAGCACCCCCCCCCGGATCAGGGTCACGTGAAGCCATGGCAGCAGGTGGTGGATGGTCGTATGAGCAGCCAGTGCAGATCACAAGTCCTGGTCATCTGACCACTGACGCCTGGCAGACAATCTCTTGTACTGTATTGATAATGGCCGGGGTCACCCGTCTTCTGAAGACACCGCCCAGAAGAAGGCAATGGCAAACCACTTCCGTAGAAAAATTTGCCAAGAACAATCACGGTTATGGAAAGATCATGATCGCCCACGTCATACGACATGGCGCATAATGATGATGTCGTATGACATGGCACATAATGATGATGATAATATGTGCTTTGATAGTAAATTAACTTTGAATTTTGATGTGTAGGATGATAGGGGCGAGATGCAGTTGAGGTTTTGTCATTTCCTTCTGATTTGCGTGGGTGTCAGATTGTTGTGTCTGATATTGAGGGATGGTGCAGAGCACACCAGGACACCAGCATCCAGGCTATTCAACTCAGCTTTGTTGACAACCCTGCTTGTACAATATGTGAACTCCTCGCACGTGGGTGTGGCCAACTGAGTGGCCGAGGAATAACACTATTAACTGCCACTGCATCTCCCCTTCTTGAAAAAAAACTGAGTATGTACTTCCTGTCGATAGAACTGTATTGAAATCACAGCCACTGAAATTGAGTGACTCAGTTCCCATTACCCACAGCACGTAACTTATACTCCCTATATAAACCAAAATAGTATTGCCAACATTATAACTGTCCTTCTCTTTGTTTTTAACGGTCTCTCTCCCTCTTTGCTTTCCTCCTTTTTCTTCATCAATTCCCTCTTTTTTTAAGAACAGTCTGAATTTGTGAGATGTTTTCAACATTAGAACTCTTCTTAAAAAAACACTAAATCTAATGCATTTAGACCGGTAAAGTGAGAGGATTATTCTGCCTCTTTAGACACTTGTACTAAGCTATTAGACTATGGACCATATCTCTGTGGTGGGACAGATAAACAACCGTATCGGGTATAGGTTCCTGGAAGTGTTAGAGTGGATGGAGATTCTTGAACAGGTGCGCCCTCCTCAGGTAGGTGGCCCTCGAAATAAAGATCAGGCTACTCTATTGAGTGGAGGAGGAGAAGATGGCGGCGTGACGGCAGAGCACACGGCCTCTCCGGTGAATGATATCTGTAATCTGTTAAGTGGGGGACCGTGTACAATGCTGATTTGATGGAGACGGACGTGAGAGTACGGAGGAACATCTGGAAAACTTCTGAAATGCCCGCTTCACTGCCGCTGCCACCATGTGGTAACCGGAATCTCCGGAGCAGAAGGCCCTGAATCCTCGGCTTTGTGTGTTTCAGCGGCCGGGGTGAGGTCAGAGGTGCTCAGCAGAGGATGGCGCTCGGGAGGCTGTATCGGAGGGGCTGGTCGGAAGCTCGAAGTTTTCAGATGGACGGATTCAGTGTCAGCTGTGGTCGGCTGATTCCAAGGCATTGGCAAGTTGACGGTGCCTGGAGGTTTATGGCAGGGAGTTTCTCCCTTTTGCCGCCTGCAATCGGGGACTCGGGAGTCGATCGACTCGGGGACTTTTGAGACTTTTTTTTACCGTGCCCATGGTTTGTTCTTCATCAAATGGTGGTATTGCTTTGCACTGCTGTAACTATGTGTTATAATTATGTGGTTCTGTCTGTGTTAGTCTTTGGTTTGTCCTGTTTTCTGTGATATCACTCTGGAGAAACATTGTATCATTTCTTAATGCATGTATGCATTTCTAAATGACAATAAAAGAGGACTGAGTGTTCTCCTTTCTTCCTCTACCTTTCATGGACTTTGAAGATGCACGAGTGCATGTCGCCTGATTTCACTGTTTTTCGTTCTGACCACAGGTGATTGTGGTGCATGTTGCCGGACCATCGTTCCTTTGGTGGACTCGCCTGAACCCGAACTGCTTCACCGCTCCTGAACAGCGATAAAGATTTTGCTTCGTGTCTGAGATCATGAGAGCTGAACCTTTGTTTTCTCATGTTGTGTCCTTGCAAAAATGTCTCACTTTGTCTGAGTCCAGTAAGTGAGGCTGGAGAAGGGAAGGAGGAACGGGCGGGCCTGTTTTCACTCTCTGCCCTGTTGACAGCCCTGACGGACCGTAACTGTTCACGAGAGGTGTGGACTGATAAACTGGCAGTGCTTTGAGTGGTCTTTTGCCTTCGGTGGGAGACTCTTAACAGTTTGCACTGCTCTTTCCACTTTCTGTTTGCCTGTGGGTACCACAAACTGCGTGAACCCACAGTCTCTAGCAAAGGCTTTGAATTCTGAGCAGCTCGTTTGTGGACTATTGTCCGACATGAGTATTCCATGGTGAGCGAATACAGCTTTCAGGTGCCGTGTAACTGCTGCTGAGGATGTGGAGGACAGCCTGGACACCTCAACATTCCCTGAGTAGTAACCCGCAGTGAGAAGATATCTGTCTCTTTTCAGCTCGAAGATGTCTGTGCCTGCAATTTGCCAAGGAAAAGACTGGGAATTCTGTGGGACAGAGAGGTTCTGTGTGATTTTTTTGTGCAGTTTTCTGCAAGCTTCACAGTGCTCTATGCACAGTAATCACTCAGCTACGTGCTCAGATCAGGCCACTGCACTGATGGCCTCGCATTGAGGTGACACTTTTCAACGACTTATTGTCCTTGGTGGATTTGACTGATGATCTTGGAGAGGATAGACGCAGGAATGACGCATCTGGAGCCCTTTAGCAGCAAATCCTCAGGAATAGTGAGTGTACCTCTTTCAAGCCAGTATGGTCTGAGTTCGTGACCTCCTTTTGGAACAGCTGGCCATCTGTGCTCATTGTATCGCGTGACCGGGGTGTGTGGGGTGTCAGGGAGGGGTAGCACCTCTGGTGGGGGAACATGTCACGGCCTTTTCAAGGCGGTTTGTCCACCTTTGGTCTCCACCTGGCACTCAGCTCTCACCTGTGGCTCCCTGTAGCTGTTTGCATGCGACAGCGGCCACACCCCGGGCAACGGCTTCGACAAGCCGGCTAAACCAGGTGAGGGTAGCCGACGGGTCTCAAACCCTCGGTGTGATAGGGAGTTGTCTATCCCAGCATGTGAAGACAGACTCCAGCGGATTGAGCGGACGAGACCAATGGAAGGTCCAACGGTCAAGAAGGCGGTCTCTGCAAGCGTCGTGGAATGTGTAGAGCAGGACAAGACACAGAAGATGTCCTGGTCGTTCACTGCGCCTGGTCCCATCTCCAGCCATCTCCACTCTGTCTTGCTGGATCCAGATGGGAATTGGGAAGAGATGGTGAGGCTGATGCTGCACAACTCTCCCTCACTTAAATCCAAACCACACGCTAGTCTCGACACCATCAAATAGTGTCGAGGTCCTCATCGACGTTGACGATAGGTGAACACACATTGCATGACCTTGCTGCACATTTGGTCCTTTTTCAGCTTAGAGCAAATTTCATTCAGTTTGCACGGTGATGCAGGAAATCTTTCACGTAGTTGACCTAAGTAGATATTGGTAACTTCCATGAGGGCGGAGACAGCTTCCGCCCACTATTTCTGCACGGCATCCTCGAAAGAGGGTCTGGTGCTGTGAAAGATTTACCGGGGACAAGTTCAATGTCATAACTGTATCGCATAAGCCTCATTCTGAATCTTTGCAGATGTGGAGGTAAGTCATCCAAGTGTTTTGAACTGAGGAGGCTGACTTGGGATCTATTTCAAGTAGGAATTTAGTGCCAATCGAGTACAGCTGAAACGTTCACACACTCACATGGTAGCCAGTGTATCCTTTTCGATTTGGGCGTAACGCTTTTCAGTAGGAGTCAGTGCTCTTGATGCACGTGACACCCGTTTCCATACACCAACTGCAGTTTTGCATGAGCTCTCCTCCTTGGTCAAAGGAACTGGCATCTGCTGAGACCTTGGTTGCTTTGTTTGGATCAAAGAACACCAATATTGGTGGAGAGACGATCTCTGCTTTAAGTGATGAGAATGACTTCTCCAGTGGTACGTCCCAAGTCCAAACGTTTCTCTGAGAGATGAAGTCACATAGAGACTTTTGTTTTCTCTGCCAGATCTGGAATGAACGTTCCCAGCTGGTTTACCATGCCAAGGAAACTGGGGATCTCTGATACATTGGTAGGTTGTTCAATGTTTTGAACTCCTGCCAGGTTGCCTGAACCTGAATCCCTCTGAGGACGGTTGGTGGCCTAAGACCTCCAACTTTGCAAATTCACATTTCTTTTTGTCCAGGGTGATTCCAGCTGTTCCAGGTTCTCCAAGGCAGCTGCCACTCTTTTGTCATGTTCCTCACTTGAGCCTCTGAAGGTGAATATATCATCCTTGTGGCAGCCTACCCCTTCTGGTCCCTCCAAAATTTGGCTCAAACTCATCTGAGGGAGCCTCTTGAAAGTATAGCGTCCAGATGGTGTGATAAAGGTTGTGAGCTTCTGCTAGAACCCTGAGTTTGCATCTTTACTCCACCCAGCAAACCCAATGTGAGCCCAACAGAAGGCAGAACAAACCTCCTGCCTCATTGCATTATAACATTTTGTTAGGTCAACACAGATCCTCAGTGTGCCATCTGGCTTGGGAACAGGAACAATACCCACACACCGGTTGGTAGGTCTGTTCACTCTAGGTATGATGCCAAGAACCTCCATTCTCTCAAGTTCAGCTTTGACTTTGTTCACCATTGGGACTGGTGTACGCCTCGCTGTGGTCAGAGAGTAGGGCGTCACTCCAGGCCTCGGTTGGATCAGGTGCTCTTCTTTCAGAAGCTCCAGGCCTGTGGACGACTCTGGGTATTTCTCCTGCCTCTGAACATTGATTAACAAATCTAGCCTTGCAATCAACTTCAGCTTCTCAATGGCGTGTCGTCCCAGTAGTGGTGAGAAGAGATTCTGAACAACTTTCTCTCTTAACTGTTCCTCATTTTTATGGGTGGAAGTCGTAAACATTCCTTTCACACTGAGCTTACGTTTCCTTGGTCTCATGAGCACTTTCTTTGTTGGGTGTAGTGCAATGCCAGTTTTATGAACGGACGTTCAAGGATGACTGTGACATCTACCCCAGTGTCCACATCGAACATCACTGCCTCATCTCGCGACAGAATCACAGTACACCTGCTTTATCTATTTGAATCGCGAACCCCAGCGAAAGCTCTCTCTCCATCTGAATCACGGTCTTCTTTGACCTGCTGAAGAGCTGTTTGTGAGTGACACTGGCTTTTCTAACAGTCAACTCTATTGCATTGGAGGCATTTCACTTCTTTTGCTGGACAGAGCTCTTTGATGGGGAATGGAGAATTGCTGTATCTCCTGCAGTTGGACATTTTGCCTGCTCTTGCCTGTTTTGTTTGAGCTGAGCTCTACTGTCGCCTCTTTCTGACTACATCTTACATGTACCCTTCGCTTTGTACAGCTTCTACCTCTCCCTCAGTGTCGTTTTCATGCCTGAGTCCTGCCTTTTGCTGACAAACACTCCCTCTCTCTGCCTGACCATAGTCATAGCTTTCTTGAGGGTGAGATTTGCCCGCAACTGAAGTCTCTCTGCCAATTTGATGTCTAGTACCCCGACAACAATCCTGTCTTCAATTAGCTCATCTCTCAGATTTCCATAATCACAGTGGTCTGGCAGGACATAGAATGCTGTGATAAAGTAACTTACACTTTCATCTCACTCCTGTCTTCTAGAGTTCAACTTTGCCTTCATTTCTCTTTCCTATGACTGAGATGTCCGCACTGCCCAAGCCTTATATTCTTCTTCCCCATCGGGGGTGGGCTTGACTCCAGAGAACAATCTCACCCTATGATAACCTTGGCTCCCTGCAGGTACACTTTGGCGTTCGTCAACCAGCCATGTGTTTGCCGAAACAGCTCAGAATTTACATCAACTGCTGAGGGAGCCATTAGACCATTTCCATCAGACAACTCCTTTCCTTCACTTCACAGTAAACAGATCATCTTGTCTTTAAAATCTTCATGCTCAGCTTGTCTTTAACGTTTTCACCCTCTGCTACATTCCCCCTTCTCTAAAGATATGGACTGGCCATGGCCCCGCCTCTCTGGTTGACCCATTCCTATCAGGCAGTGTGACTTCAGTCACGTCACTGGTAGTCTGGACTAACATGACATCCTTACCAGCCGATCAGTCAAAGTGCTATTCAATCATTGTAACTTTCTCCAGTACTTTTACAGAACTCAGCACTCTAAGGAGCAGCTCGTCGGGAATTCGATTATCTACCCTGCTGGGAACACAAGCGTCACATGTTGATACCCTCTTCGTAATGCACCAAACCTTAACCTCCGGGGCCTCCATAATAAAATACCTAAATTACATTGCACCACACTTTCCAAAGCATTGGCTTAAACACACAAATAAACTGCTTGCTCAATCCTTATACGGCACCTGATCCCGGATGAGCCCCCATAGATGAAACCCGCTCACTGGGGCTTGTACACAAACTTGGCTCATTAGCTCACTCTGCTATCAGCCACATGACTCAGTGGTGAGAAGGCCACCTTCCATAAGCAGCACACGTCTAGGGATGGTATGATTTGGAAGTTGGAATGTTCCGATTAAGGAACACTGAACACTGATTGTAGTCAATGCTGTGTAAATACTGCCCCACAAAATTATTATTCACCAAGAAATGACAGATCATACACTGCCATAAATTAAAAAGAATGCATATTTATTCATCTTCAACTTTAACAACAGTTAACTGGAAAGGAAAAGAAAAATAAAAGGGCCCATTACAGTTAAACCACTCTAAATGTGCACATAAATGCTGGAGCTCATCTCTATAGTAGTTAATTGCATCGGTTTATTCACGGTGCTGAATTCCCATCATCAACCACAGGTAGAACTTCCCTCCTTGGGACCATTCGACTGCACAAAGTACTCCTTGCAATACAATCTCCCCTTTGGTGGGATACTCCAAGCACCTTCCCTGGTGCTCTTCTCTCTGCACCTCCCGCCAAAAAAAAACCCAGACCAGACTAATGTCCTTCAGAAATCCGATCCCACCCAGCTCTCCCGAATCTTCCATTGCATCCCACTGGAAAGAAGGTTGCAACACATACCAAGACAAGGCAAACCCAATTGGCTGAAACAACATTCCTAAATTGGACAAAATGGCTCCTTATCTATAGCCGAAACCGAAACACTCTTACTAACAGGACCCACTGCTTTTACAGAAAACTGCTAAAAAAAAAATTACCCCACAGCATAGCAGTAGAAATCTTAATCAGGCATTGCATTTGTTGATTTATTATTTCATTTATTTGGACTATAAAAATCTTCTGTTCTCTCCCTGAGAGTTTGACTAACTTCTCTGACTTCGCTGCTGTGTCTGTGTCTCTGTACACTTCCCCAGGCTAGTAGCCCACAGATTATCACAATGTATCCAATTTTGGGTGTAGCCTGAAAGCATTGCTTAGCAACCTTGGGCAGTTCTCAGCCCATGCTCCATGGTGGATGCAGTTAGCAACCAGCATAGGCAGTTTAGGCTGATAAGTCTCCCAATATTTTTCATGGACATATGCAAACAAGTACAGTCTTTTATGTAAATTTCTTTCTTGTTGGGATCTCACCTGGTCTGTAGCACCAATTCATCGACAGTCGCACTTCTGGAGCCATGTTGGGTTGGTTACTGAGGGGGAGTGCAGAGCACTCCAGGATGCTAGCATGCAGCATATTCAGCTAACCTTTACTGATAACCCTGCGTGTACAGTATGTGATCTCCTCCCGTGTGGGAGTGGTTAACTGGGTGGCAGAGGAGTAACAGTGTTAACCACCATTGTGGGGATGACCTGTCCTGGGTTCAGTACGAGGCTGCAATCACAAGAATGGCTTGCCAGTGACTTTATCAAAATCAGTATAATAAAGTATAAAGTATCTCTCTGGGTGTGTGGTGGAGAGTACTAGTTGCATCACAGCCTGGTATGAGAACGCTAATGCTGTTGAATGGAAAAACCTATTAAAAAAGGTAGCAGCTACAGCCCAGTCTGTTATGGATAAAGCCTGGGCACACTTACAAGGAGTGCTGTTGCAGGAAAGCAGTGGCTACCATCAAAGACCCCCGTCATCCAGCAGCTCTTTCTGCTGCTGCCATCAGGAGGAGGTATGGGAGCCTCAGGACCCACTCCACCAGGTTTCGGAACAGTTATCACCCCTCAACCATCAGGAAGGAGGTATGGGAGCCTCAGGACCCACACCACCAGGTCCGGGAACAGTTATTACCCCTCGACCATCAGGCTCCTGAATCAGAGGGGATAGCTTCACCCATCCATCACTGAACTGTTCCTACAATAATGGATTCACGTTCAAGGACTCTTTATCTTATGTTCTCAATACTTATTGTTTTTTTTCCTTTTTTTTTGTATTAACTGTTAATGACCACAAGAAAATTAATCTCAGGGTTGCACATGGTGACAATAATAAATTTAATTTGAACTTTGAACTTCTTAAGAGGTTAAGGAGTTTTATCTTGTCACCAAACAAACTAATTGGTTGCTTTGCGGTCTGGTATGACAAGTTCAAGGCCGGTTTGTGGTGTAGTGGCATCAGCACTGGAGCTCGAGGCAGACGGCCCTGAGTTCAAATCCAGCCGGGTCCCAACTTGGGCATCAGCAGTATCTGTGCGGAAGAAAGGCCCGGCGACCTGCTTCCGTATCTTAAACACAAAATACTCCGCAGATGCAGGTGATATGGCTGGAACCTACCAGCCTTCTCCTTCCCACCCTCCCCCTACCTTCTTTATAGGGCCTCTGGCCCTTCCCTCTTCAGTTCTGATGAAGGGTTCCGGCCTGAAACGTTGACTGATCGTTTCCATGGATGCTGCCCAACCTGCTGAGTTCCTCCAGCGTGTTGTGAGTGTTACTTCCATATCTTGCCATGAGAACCCTATGGGCCATGAGGTCACGAGGTCACGAAGAGTTGTACTGGACTTAACAACCGAACAACAACAAATGACAATTTCAAGACACAAGTTTATCACGTGTATATCAAAAATTACAGCAAAATTTCAAAGATTCAAAGTACATTTATTATTAAAACAAGTATGTAGGAACTAATCCTGAAATTCATCTTCCTCACAGACAGCCACGAAACAGAGAAACACCACGGAACTCATTCAAAGAAAACACTACACACCCCACCATGCATTTAAAAAAAACAAACGGTAAATAACGAGCAAATAACACACAGAATGTAGAACACCAAACTGCAGATTCCTTGAAATGGTCCAGGAACGTTCAGTTTGATTTAGTGCTGTGTTTGTGTCGTTTAGTGTCGTTCGTCATTTGCACCAATCTGAATGCACAGGCATGCAAGAAGCAGCAGAGACTATCGGATTCTGCCCAATGCCTCACAGACACATCCCTCCCCATCATCGGTCGTACCTATCATCAAAGGTCCCCACCATCCGGGTCGGGCCGTCTCCTGGTTGGTCCCATCGGGCGGGAGGTAGAGAACCCTGTTCCTGCACCACCAGGAACAGCTTCTTCTCTTCGACCAATGCACTAAAAATGCAGATAGGGCCATGACCCTTCAAGATCCTGTTTACTGTATTCCTCTCCATAAATGCAGCCCGATTTGCCGAGTTCCTCCAGCAGTTTGTGTGTGGTGATCAGGATTACCAGCATCTGCAGAACCTCTAGCGTTTATGAGTTCCCTTCAACCATTCAGTTCTAGGACCAACTGGCACAATCGTAATCCCCACAGTCTGGCACAGTTTCACTAAAATGGACTGATTTTTTATTCTTCCAATTATGTTTTACATAGAACATAGAATAGTACAGCACATTACAGGCCCTTCGGCCCACAATGTTGTGCCGACCCTCAAACCCTGCCTCCCATATAACCCCCCCACCTTAAATTCCTCCATATACCTGTCTAGTAGTCTCTTAAACTTCACTAGTGTATCTGCCTCCACCACTAACTCAGGCAGTGCATTCCACACACCAACCACTCTCTGAGTAAAAAACCTTCCTCTAATATCCCCCTTGAACTTCCCACCCCTTACCTTAAAGCCATGTCCTCTTGTATTGAGCAGTGGTGCCCTAGGGAAGAGGCACTGGCTATCCACTCTATCTATTCCTCTTATTATCTTGTACACCTCTATCATGTCTCCTCTCATCCTCCTTCTCTCTAAAGAGTAAAGCCCTAGCTCCCTTAATCTCTGATCATAATGCATACTCTCTAAACCAGGCAGCATCCTGGTAAATCTCCTCTGTACCCTTTCCAATGCTTCCATATCCTTCCTATAATGAGGCGACCAGAACTGGACACAGTACTCCAATTGTGGCCTAACCAGAGTTTTATAGAGCTGCAGCATTACATCACGACTCTTAAACTCTATCTCTCGACTTATGAAAGCTAACACCCCATAAGCTTTCTTAACTACCCTATCCACCTGTAAGGCAACTTTCAGGGATCTGTGGACATGTACCCCAAGATCCCTCTGCTCCTCCACACTATCAAGTATCCTATCATTTACTTTGTACTCTGCCTTGGAGTTTGTCCTTCCAAAGTGTACCACCTCACACTTCTCCAGGTCGAACTCCATCTGCCACTTCTCAGCCCACTTCTGCATCCTATCAATGTCTCTCTGCAATCTTTGACAATCCTCTACACTATCTACAACACGACCAACCTTTGTGTCATCTGCAAACTCGCCAACCCACCCTCCTACCCCCACATCTAGGTCATTAATAAAAATCACAAAAAGTAGAGGTCACAGAACAGATCCTTGTGGGAATCCACTAGTCACAATCCTCCATTCTGAATGTACTCCCTCCACCATGACCCTCTGCCTTCTGAATCCACCTGGCCAAACTTCCCTGGATTCCATGCCTTCTGACTTTCTGAATAAGCCTACTGTGTGGAACCTTGTCAAATGCCTTACTAAAATCCATATAGATCACATCCACTGCACTACCCTCATCTATATGCCTGGTCACCTCCTCAAAGAACTCTATCAGGCTTGTTAGACACAATCTGCCCTTCACAAATTCACAAAGCCGTGCTGACTGTCCCTGATCAGACCATGATTCTCTAAATGCCTATAGTTCCTACCTCTAAGAATCTGACAAAATTTGTGCACAGTGTATGTTGTTTCTTGCGAGTGCTGTGTCTGGTGGTGCTGCTGCAAGGAAGTTTTTCATTGCAACACACACACACACACAACGCTGGAGGAACTCAACAGGTCAGGCAGCATCCGTGGAGGGGAATACATAAGATCCTTCATCGGGACTGGAAGGGGGCAGAATAAGATGACAGATGGAAGGAAAGGAGTACAAGCTGGCTGGTGATAGCCAGGTGAGGAGGAAGGGGATGAAATGAGAAGCTGTGGTGGTAGGTAGAAGGGCTGAAGGGGGATTCTGATAGGAGAGTTGACGATGTGAGAAAGGAGAAGAGGAGGGATACCAGAGGGAATTGGTGGGCAGGTGAGGAGAAAGGAAGGAGTGAGAGGGGAGCCAGAATGGGGAATGGGAAAAGCAGGAAGGAGACATCGTGGGAAGTTGGGAAAATCAATGTACATGCCATCAGGCTGGAGGCGTCCCGGACGGAATATGAGGTGCTGCTCCTCCAACCTGAGAGTGGCCTCATCATGGAAGTAGAGGAGACCGTGGACTGAATGGAAATGGGCGGCCACCAGAGGGATTTTCGTTGCTCATGTACTTGTGCGACTGGCTAAATTCGACTCTGACTTTCACATCGTACTGCAGGTGTTCAAGGAATTCGAAGGTGTCTGAGAAGGTGGATCCAATTGCACCGCTGGCCCTGGCCAGGAGAGGGCAGTAGCCCAGGGTTTGAAAGTACGACTGGCCTCATACGCAGCTCCAGGGGCGTGGGGTCGATCCCCAACTCCGGGGCAGCCAGAATCAAAGGCTCGGTGGGGAATGTGCTGAAATCTAACGTTTTGTCACCTCTCTAATGTAGGGTGCATCAGTCAACAACGCGACAGTTCGAGTGTCTGGACAAGAATTTGCAGCAGGCCCTACGGTGACTGTGTGCCCACTGTGAGCACGGACGCAGGAACAGCCTCTATTGGCCCGAACGGCCTGATTCAGCTAACGGTTCGGCGCATCACAGGAACCAGTCTCCCCTCCGCAGACTCTTATCTACACTTCTCGCTCCCTCAGTAGAGCAGCCAGCACAATCAAAAACCCCACCCACTCTCTTCTCCCCTTCCCCATCGGCAGATGAAAGCGCGTCCCACCAGGACAGCTTCTAACCGGCTGTAATCAGACTCTTGAACGGTCCCCTAGTACTGTGAGATGGACTCTTGACCTCATAGTCTACCTTGCACTTTATCGGCTGACTGCACTACACTACACTGCCTCTGCAACTGTGACACTTTACAACACAGAATACTACAACACACTATATGGCCTGCAGCCCACAACTTACTCTAACATCAATTTGACTCTTCCCTCCTACCTCCATTCTTCTGTGCCTACCTAAGAAGTTTTTTAAATGCCCTAATGTATCTGCCTCTACCACCATCCCTGGGAGGGCGTTCCATGATTCACTTCTCTCTGTGTAAGGCAGGGGGTCCTAACCTTTTTTGCACCGCGGACCGGTTTAGTATTTACAACATTCTTGCGGACCGGCCAACCGGGGGTGCTGTTCAAGTAGGGTTAAACTCACCTCAACAGTTAGTGTTGCCAACTTTCTCACTACCAAATAAGGGACAAAAATAGCAGTCAAATCCTGGGACACTTTACCCCAGGAAAGACTACCATGACTATGAAGCCTTGCACGGACACCTGTGTGTGCATGTGCGTACATGCCGATTTTTTCCCCCGCAAATTGGTTTTGCCTTTATCTTCCCAACTACACTGTACATTCATTATTTCTACTTTATATAGGCTGTGTATTTATCATATCATTCCTGCTTTTATTATATGTTAATGTTACTTATTTTCGGTTTTATGTGTTATTTGGTATGATTTGTTATTTTTTGGGTCTGGGAACGCTCAAATTTTTTCCCGTATAAATTAATGGTAATTGCTTCTTCGCTTCACGCCATTTCGGCACGAAAGGTTTCATAGGAACGCTCTACCTTAGTGGGGGAAATATGGGACAAACCAGTTTAGCCTAATATACGGGATGTCCCGGCAAATACGGGACAGTTGGCAACCCTATGTTCAAGTTCAACAGTGCGTGACAGGGAATGAGGAAAGGTGCAGCTGATTCCTTCCTCGCAGCCCGGTGGTTGGGAACTGCTGGTGTAAGGAACCCACCTCTGACACTCTGCCCTATACTTTCCTGCAATCACCTTAAAGTTATGCTGCCTGATATTAGCCATTTCCGCCTTGCTCAGTCTCTGGCTGAGCAGTCAATCGATGCCTCGTATCACCTTGTACACCTCTATCATGCCTCCTTCTCCTCCTAGTCCGCCAGACCTATTCTCACAAGAGATGACACAGGCAACTTTATTCCGTATTGTTATTGCTTTACCACCTTCTACCTCAATGTGTAATAACCTGACTGGTATGTAAGTAGCCTTGTGATCTGAGGGGGTTGTCTATTGGTGGGTCCTCAGGCTGATCCAGGATCCACATATTCTGGTGTAGTGCCGGTGAGAGGTTAGCGGTTGGGTCTTTTGCTTGTCCGGTCTCTCTTTTCACAGGTGCCACCTGTTCTCTGTGGCACTGTGGAGGGTGATCTCACGTAGCCCAACTCCCTCCTTCAAGACCAGCAGGTCACTCTATTCTGGTATACCAATCTGGCCCCTCTTATCTGAAACGGTGGTGCTGCTGCCCATTTCCAAGCTGGGTGACCCTTGAGTTACAAACTGTACTGGTCCTTTGTACACAGTCCACCCTCGCCTGATGCACCACACATGTATCACCTGCACTTGCTCCATCTGCATAAAGCAGGATTTCCTATTTCAATCCTAATCCCCATTCCCATATGTTGGTCCATGGCCTCTCCTACTGCCACGATGAGGAGCAACACCACATATTCTGTCTGGGTAGCTTCCAACCTGATGGCGTGAACATTGATATTTCCATTTTCCAATAAATCTCTCTGCTCCTTTTTATTTATTGAGATACAGTGTGGAGTAGGTCCTTCTGAAAAGCCCCGATTTAACTCTACCCTAATCACAGGACAATATACAATGATCAATTAATCTACCAACCAGTTCACTTTTTAACTTCTGGCTCCCCTCTTCTACCTGCCTCTCACATCCCCCAGTGCCCCTTTCTCCCATGGTCCACTCTCCTCTCCTATCAGATTTCTTCTCCAGCCCTTAATCTTTTCCAACTATCACCACCCAGCTTCTTACTTCATCCCTCTCTGCCATCTACCTGGCTTCACCTGTCACCTTCTAGTTTGTACTTCTTCCCCACCCTGATATTTTGGCGTCTTCTGCCTTCCTTTCCAGTCCTGATGAAGGGTCTCAGCTCGAAACGTCGACTGTTTATTCCTTTCCATAGATGCTGCCTGACCTGCTGAGTTCCTCCAGCATTTTGTGTCTGTTGCTCTGGATTTCTACCATCTGCAGAATCTCTTTTGCATTTTGGGTTAAAGCATGTATTGTTTCACAAATATTTTGTTTATTTTTAAATTTCAAAAGATTTAGAATGGGCCGAAGGAGGCAAATGCAATGTTAGCATTCTTTCAAGAGAACTAGAATAAAGAGCAAAGATGTAATGCTGAGACTTTATAAGGCATTAGCCAGACCACAGAGCACTGTGAGCAGTTTTGGGCCCCTTAGGTGACATATCAGATCATAACTTGTAGAATCCTTGAGTTAAGTAGACCCTGATGGGAGTTACTTACAGGCCTTTGAACGGTAGCAAGGATGTAGTCTACAAGTTACAGCGGGAGATGGAAAAGCATGACAAAAAGGCAATGTTACATTAGTCAGGCGGGATTTCAAAATGCAGATAGATTGGGAAAATCCAATCAATGCTGGATCCTAAGAGATAGAATTTGTGGAATGCCTCTGAGGTGGCTTTCTGGAGCAGGTTGTGGCTGAGCCCACTCAGAGATCAGCAATTCTGGACTGAGTGTTGTGTAAAGAATTGGATATGGTTCGGGAGCTTAAGTTAAAGGGACCCTTAGGAAACAGTGATCTTAATATGACAGAATTCACCCTGCAATTTGAGAAGGAGAAGCTAAGGTCAGATGTATGGTTCTACAGTGGAGTAAAGGGAATTGCAGAGATATGAGAGAGGAACTGGACAAAGTTGATTAGAAGGGGAGGCGAATCACAGCAGAGCAGCAATGGCTGGATTTTCTGGGGACAATTCAGAAGGCAGAGGAGAGATACAGCCCAAAGAAGAGGAAGTACTCTAAAGGCAGATTGATAACATAGCTAACAAGGGAAGTCAAAGCTAACATAAAGCAAAAGAGAGGGCATGTAATACAACAAGAAATAGTGGGATGTTAGAGGAATAGGAAGTTTTTAAAAAAACAAAAACATAAGGGAGGAAAAGATGAAATATGAAGCTACCCAACAATATAAAAATGAACACAAAAATTTTTTTTAATATAGAGAGTAAAAGAGGGGCAAGAGTTGATACTGGACCACTGGAGAGATAGTAAAGGGGCGGGGCGGCGGGGGAGGGACAAGAAAATGGCAGATAAACTGAATAAGTATTTTGCATCAGTCTTCTCCAGTGTTAGGGGGCAGAAGTGAGTGCAGCTGCTATTACTAGGGAGATGGTGCTTGAGAAACTGAAAGATCTTTAGGTAGATGAGTCACCTGGACCAGATGGCCTACTGGGTTCTAAAAGAGGAGACTTGACAAAATAGGCCAAAGTCAGCATAGTTTCCTTAAGGGAAAATCTTGCCTGACAAATTTGTTGGAATTCCTTGAAGAAATAACGAGCAGGATAGACGAAGGAGAATCAGTGGATGTTGTGTACAGTACTTGAATTTTCAGAAGGCCTTTGACAAGGTGCCACACACGAGGCTGCGGGACAAGAGCCCAGAGTATTACTGAGAAGGTACTAGCATAGATAGGGCATTGGCTGATTGGCAGGAAGTAAAGAGTGTGAATAAAGGGAGCCTTTCCTCATTGGCTGCCAGTGACTAGTGGTGTTGGAACCTCTTCTTTTCACGTTTTATGTCAATGATTTTGATGATGAAATTAATGGCTTGGTGGCCAAGTTTGTCAATGATGCAAAGATAGATGGAGGCACAGGTAGTGAGAAAGCAGAGAGGCTGCAGAATGACTTAGAATGAAAAATGGGTAAAAAATTGGCAGACAGAATACAGTGCCAGGAAGTGTATGGTCATGCACTTTGGCGGACGGAATAAAAGCATAGAATATTTTCTAAAAGAGAGAAAATTCAAAAATACAGGTGCAAAGGGATTTGAATCCTTGTGCTGGATTCTCTAAAGGTGAATTGGCAGGTTGAATTGGTGGTGAAAAAGACAAATGCAATGTTAGCCTTCATTTCAAGAAGACTAGAATATAAAAGCAAGGATGCAATACTGAGGCTGTATAAGGCACTGGTGAGGCCTCATTTGGAATATTGTAAGCAGTTTTGAGCCCCTTATCTAAGAAAGGATGTGCTGACATTGGAGAGGGTTCAGAGGAGGTTCATGAGAATAATTCCAGGAAAGAAAGAGTTATCATCTGATGAACATTTGATGGCTCTGGGCCAGTACTCGCTGGAATTTAGAGGAATGAGGGGATATCTCATTGAAACCTATCGAATGCCTAGACAGAATGGATGTGAAGAGAATGTTTCCTTTGTGGAGCAGGAGCAGTCTAGGACCAGAAGGCACAGCCTCAAAATAGAGGGACGTCCATTTACAACAGAGATGAGGAGGAATTTCTTTTGCCAGAGAGTGGTGAGTCTGTGAAAATCATTGCCACAGGCGGTTGTGGAGGGCAGGTTACTGGGTGCATTTAAGGCAGAGGTTGATAGGTTCTTGATTAGTCATGGCATGAAGAGTTACGGGGAGGAGGCAGGAGAATTCAGAGAGAAATGGGTCAGCCATGATGAAAAGGGAGAGCAGACTCGATGGGCTAAATGGCCTAATTCTGCTCCAACATTCTATGCTCTTTTGCTCTAATACAGAATTGCTATCATGACCTGACAATATAACACAGAATAGTACTGCACAGTACAGGCCCTTCAGCCCACAATGTGCCGAAACTTAAACCCTGCCTCCCATATAACCCCCCCACCTTAAATTCCTCCATATACCTGTCTAGTAGTCTCCTAAACTTAACGAGTGTATCTGCCTCCACCACTGACTCAGGCAGTGCATTCCATACACCAACCACTCTCTGAGTAAAAAATCTTCCTCTAATATCCCCCTTGAACTTCCCACCCCTTACCTTAAAGCCATGTCCTCTTGTATTGAGCAGTGGTGCCCTGGGGAAAAGGCACTGGCTGTCCACGCTATCTATTCCTCTTGATATCTTGTACACCTCTATCATGTCTCCTCTCATCCTCCTTCTCTTTAAAGAGTAAAGCCCTAGTTCCCTTAATCTCTGATCATAATGCATACTCTCTAAACCAGGCAGCATCCTGGTAAATCTCCTCTGTACCCTTTCCAATGCTTCCACATCCTTCCTACAGTGAGGCGACCAGAACTGGACACAGTACTCCAAGTGTGGCCTAACCAAAGTTTAATAAAGCTGCATCATTACCTTGCGACTCTTAAACTCTATCCCTCGACTTATGAAAGCTAACACCCCATAAGCTTTCTTAACTACCCTAGCTACCTGTGAGGCAACTTTCAGGGATCTGTGGATATATACCCCCAGATCCCTCTGCTCCTCCACACTACAAAGTATCCTGCCATTTATTTTGTACTCTGCTTTGGAGTTTGTCCTTCCAAAGTGCACCACCTCACACTTCTCTGGGTTGAACTGCATCTGCCACTTCTGCATCCTATCAATGTCTCTCTGCAATCTTCTACACTATCTACAACACCACCAACCTTTGTGTCGTTTGCAAACTTACCAACCCACCCTTCTACCCCCACATCCAGGTCGTTAATAAAAATCACGTAGAGGTCCCAGAACCGATCCTTGACACCACCAATCCGAATGTACTCCCTCCACCATGCCCCTCTGCTTTCTGCATGCAAGCCAATTCTGAATCCACTTGGCCAAACTTCGCTGGACCCCATACCTTCTGACTTTCTGAATAAGCCTACCGTGTGGAACCTTGTCAAATGCCTAACTAAAATCCATGTAGATCACATCCACTGCACTACCCTCATCTATATGCCTGGTCACCTCCTTAAAGAACTCTATCAGGCTTGTTAGACATGATCTGCCCTTCACAAAGCCATGCTGACTGTCCCTGATCAGACCATGAATCTCTAAATGCCCATAGATCCTATCTCTAAGAATCTTTTCCAACAGCTTTCCCACCACAGACATAAGGCTCACTGGTCTATAATTACCTGGACTATCCATACTACCTTTTTTGAACAAGGGGACAACATTCGCCTCCCTCCAATCCTCCGGTACCATTCCCATGGACGAGGACATAAAGATCCTAGCCAGAGGCTCAGCAATCATTGAGGACCTCTCACTTCCACACCTAACTCATCTTCCCACCTTTATCTCTAATCGGTCCTACCTTCACTCCTGTCATCCTTTTGTTCTTCACATAATTGAAGAATGCCTTGGGGTTTTCCTTTACCCTACTCGCCAAGGCCTTCTCATGCCCCCTTCTTGCTCTTCTCAGCCCCTTTCTTGCTTCCTTATATTCCTCAGTAGACCCATCTGATCCTTGCTTCCTAAACCTCATGTATGCTGCCTTCTTCCACCTGACTTGTTACCCATGGTTCCTTCACCCTACCATTCTTTATCTTCCTCACCGGGACAAATTTATCCCTAACATCCTGCAAGAGATCCCTGAACATTGACATGTCCATAACACATTTCCCTGCAAAGACATCATCCTAATTCACACCCGTAAGTTCTAGCCTTATAGCCTCATAATTTGCCCTTCCCCAATTAAACATTTTCCTGTCCTCTCTGATTCTATCCTTTCCCACGATAATGCTAAAAGACAGGGAGCAGTTGTTACTGTCCCCCAGATGCTCACCCACTGAGAGATCTGTGACCTGACCCGGTTCGTTACCTAATACTAGATCTAGTACGGCATTCCCCCTAGTTGGCCTGTCAACATACTGTGACAGGAATCCGTCGAAACCATTGGAACTAATCGGGTGCCAATCAGTACAGTATTAGGGAAGTTAAAGTCACCCATGATAACAACCCTGTTATTTCTGCACCTTTCCAAAATCTGCTCCTCGGTATCTCTGCTGCTACCAGGGGGCCTTTAGAATACTCCCAATAGAGTAACTGCTCCCTTCCTGTTCCTGACTTCCACCCATGCTGACTCAAAAGAGGATCCTGCTACATTACTCACCCTTTCTGTAGCTGTAATAGTATCCCTGACCAGTAATGCCACCCCTCCTCCCCTATCCCTTTTAAAGCATCCAGGAATATTGAGAATCCATTCCTGCCCTGGTGCCAGCCAAGTCTCTGTAATGGCCACTACATCATAATTCCATGTATGTATCCAAGCTCTGTTCATCAGTCACCTTTGTTCCTGATGCTTCTTGCGTTGAAGTACACGCACTTTAGCCCTTCTACCTTTACACCCTTTATTCTGCTTCTTTCCCCAAAACCTCTTTATATGTTAGATCTGGCTTTACTCCATGCACTTCTTCCACTGCTCTATCGCTCTGGGTCCCATCCCCCTTGCAAATTAATTTAAACCCTCCCGAACATGCTAGCAAACCTACCTGCAAGGATATTGCTCCCCCTCGAGTTCAGGTGCAACCCATTCAATCTGTAGAGGTCCCACCTTCCCCAGAAGAGATCCCAATGATCCAAAAATCTAAAACCCTGCCCCCTGCACCAACTCCTCAGCCACACATTCAACTGCCATCTCCTCCAACTCTTACCATCACTGTCACGTAGCACTGGCAGCAATCCTGAGAAGGCCACCCTTGAGGTCCTGTTCTTCCTACCTCTTTATGATCTTGCACCTCATTGTCCACCTGCACTGCTCTTTCTCTGTAGTTGTTACACTGTTCTGCATTCTGTTATTGTTTAACGTTGCTCTTGGTGCACCGTGTAATGATTTGATCTGTACGAAGTGTGCAAGACAAATTTCTCACTGTATCTTGGTACATGTGACAATAATAAACCAATTCCAACCATCAAACACAATGTCTTCACCAAACCTTCCCCCTTTTTATTGTCCACACTCTTAAATCAGCCGCATCTCAGATTCCATAGCTTGTCTGCAGACTCCAGGCAGCATCCACACAAAAAAGCACAATCGACGTTTTGGGCCGAGATGTCTCTCGCTCTCACACACACACTCTCTCTCTCTCACAGACACACTCAAACACAGATATACTCTCACACACGCACTCTCTCACACAGACTCTCTCTCTCACATACAGACACTCTCACACTCAAACACAGATATACTCTCTCACACACTCTCTCTCTCACACAGACACTCAAACACAGATATACTCTCGCGCACACTCTCTCTCTCACACACAGACACACTCTCTCACACACAGACACTCACACTCAAACACAGATATACTCTCACAGACACACTCAAACACAGATATACTCTCGCGCACACTCTCTCTCTCACACACACTCTCTCTTTCTCACACACATACAGCACTGGAGGACGGAATTGAATCTGAGGTCGCCGTAGCCATGAAGTAGCGTCTTCACCGGGTGTATCACCCGAAGTTTTCTGCATCGTATCGGACCTATCGGAAAAAAAAATCATCTTGCCGAGGTCCATTCTCCTCTTCCTGGCGGCATTCGGCATCCATCTCGACATCCACCCCCCACCTCCGTCATTGCTGGTCTCCGTGTCCTTACCGGGTTCAAATGTAGTCCAACACTTGGGTTGGCCCGATTTATCCCTGGCGACCAAGTCGCCCAATTGAGCAAGTCCACCGTTTAATCACAAGTTTGACCGACTGGCATTACTGTTCTCGAAGGAAAGAATCAGATCGCGGCCAACAACCCGCGGGATCTTCCAACTCAGGGCTCATAAGGGGTGAACAGGGGTGGCATAGCAGGGGAATTAAGGGTTCTGGGGAAAAGGCAGGGAGGTGGAGATGAGTCCACGGTCAGATCAGCCATGATCTTATTGAATGGTGAAACAGGACCGACGGGCCAGATGGCCGACTCCTGCTCCTATTTATGTTTTTACGGCATGGCAGTTTAGCCGCTAGCGTAACGCTATTACACGGCTAGTGAACCAAGTTCGAATCCCACCACTGCCTGTATGCTTTCCCCATGACCCTGTGGGTTTCCCTCCGGGTCCTCCGGTTTCTCCCCACATCCCAAAGACTACAGGTTAATAAATTAATTGTCCGCGCGGACTTGTTGGGCCAGGTTATTTATGTATCTATAAATAAAAATTAAAAATTCGGGCCAAACAAAGAGAGGACACCAGAATAAACTACCACCACGAGCTTCGGTCTGTTTTCTTGTTTTTTTTTTGTTTTCATCCCGTCTAAGTTTAGAAAGATACAAAAGTAATCTTGCACATGCATTTCAACTTGGAGGAATGCTTTTAACTTTACACCGAAAAAAATCCTCCTGTTTCAGGAGATAGGGAGAAAGAGAGAGAGAGATGCATTGTTTGCACACTACTCAATTCACAGTAAGTTTCTTTTAAAAAATAACGGTTGTACAAGCAACGCCAAACCAAAATAAAAATAAATCACAGTTTTCAGCTGGCCAGTAATACTGTTTGTCATATCTTTCTACATAAACCGTCCACCAATGCAAGACAGGGGGATCCATCCGTTCCACACCGTCCCTGCCGGTCCCCTGGGCTGTCGGAGAAACGCCTCATCTGACTGACCGTGTACCATGTAGAGGGAAAGAGGCATGCAACGGGGTTCTGGGGTTGTAGGGCAGTGCAAACTGCTTCCAGGAGAGCTTGACACAATCCGTTTTTTTTAAAAAAAGAGGCAATGCGTGTCCGTCGACTGGGAACACACCAGTTATGCATGAACAGACCCGTCCCCACCGGTACCGTACCCCCAGATATTACACAGTGACAGACTCGTCTCCACCGCTACCGTTCCCGGTGTTACACGGGGACCTACTGGCACCGTACCCTGGTGTAATATAGTGACAGACCCGTCCCCATCGGAACCGTACCCCAGTGTAATATATTGACAGACCCGTTCCCACCAGTACCGTACCCTGGTGTAATATAGTGATAGACGCATCCCCACCGGTACCGTACCTCGGTGCAGAACAGTGACAGACCCGTCCTCACTGGTACTGTACCCCCAGATGTTGCACAGTGACAGACCCATCCCCATCAGTACCGTACCCTGGTATTACACAGTGACAGGCCTGTTCACACTGGAACCGTACCGCGGTATTACACAGTGACAGGCTTGTCCCCACCGATACGTACCGCGGTATTACACAGTGACAGGCTTGTTCCCACCGATACATACCGCGGTATTACACAGTGACAGGCTTGTCCACACCGGAACCGTACCGCGGTATTACACAGTGACAGGCCTGTGTGTCACTATCCCAGACCACAGTGACCTGAATCTGTGGCGACCCAGACTAGAGACACTGAACAAATTAGCACTTAGCAGACCCTCCCGTCTCTCTCCCCATCTCCCCCACACACCCCTTTACCCAGCAACTGTGATCAGTAAACCAAGAATAACCGTGGAAGGAAATTAAATACAGACTACAATTGTAACAGTAGAACGTGACACATTATCAACAGGTAACTGCGTGGCCGGTCTTGGCGGGTCACAGCTTCGAAAATACTTTCACAAACCCGTTTAAAACTTCACAGTTTTGTTTTGAAAAAAGAAGATCGGGAGCCGTAGTAGATGGTCGAGCCGGGCGGGCAGGACTTACAGACCGGGAAAGCTGGCTAACATGGGAAGCTGGTGTGAGATGGACAGGCAGAGGAGCTGAAGTGGCGGGGGGGGGGGAGGTAGAAGGGGGCAGTGAGACACAGTTGGAACTGGGATCAGTGGAAGGCACGGACCACAATGTCATGAAATAATTAAAGCACAAAGTGGGGCAGAACCGTGCGTTAGAATTTATGCAGAATTATCTCTCACGGAGGGGGAGGGTAGCCGATAGGAGAGATGGCGGTGGTGTTTGGGAGGAGTGTGGAGACACAGGGGAGAGATGAAAAGAGGAGGGTGAGGGTTGAGAGGAGAAGGGAAGTGAGATTTATAAGCGGTGGATAGGAATAGGACTTGCTCCCCCCCACCCCCCAGGTCAAGGTCAGACACTTTGCAGACATGCCTGTTGCTTTGGGGTAGGGTCAGACGACAGGGTGGGAAGTGACCCTGTTGGCGACTGGAAACAATGAACTCCCCGGGATTGGAGTGGGGAGGAGTGACTTGACTGCGAGCTACTGGGCCTCGGACAACAAGGGGGAGGTCGGAGAGAGTGGGCTTTCCCGTTGACGCCGTCGCTCACTTTGACCGCTACTCCGCCCCGGACCGTGCCGTCTCTGGCCCGGAGATCGCGGACAGGGCTGATTCCATCCAAACCCCAACAACCGCCTCCTGCTCCCTCTGTTGAGCCTCGATCCTCCAGACACACGTCTCTCAGTGGGGAAGGGGGGCCGAGCAGAGGGTGGATCTGTCAAACAAACCCTGACCGCGGAATGTGAGATTGTCGGTCTCCCAGCCAGCACTCTAGACCGCTCTGGCCAAGGAAGGACGCATAACACTAACAGCCTGGGATCGGGGAGAGAGGGGGCTAGGGTAGGGAGAGGGGAGAGGAGAGGGACAGAGAGTGTGGGAAAGGAGGAAGGTGAGAGGGGGAGGGGGAGGGGAAAGGTGAGAGGAAGAGGGAGGGGAAAGGTGAGAGGGAGAGGGGGAGGGGAAAAGTGAGAGAAGGGGGAGGGGACGGTGAGAGGAGGGGGAGGGGAAGGTGAGAGGAGGGGAGGGGAAAGGTGGGAGGGGGAGGGGAAGGTGAGAGGGAGAGGTGGTCAGAGGGAGGGGGAGGGGAAAGGCGAGAGGGGGAGGGGAAAGGTGAGGGGGAGGAGAAGGTGAGAGGGAGAGGTGGAGGTGAGAGGGAGAGGGGAGGGGAAAGGTGAGAGGGGGAGGGGAAGGTGAGAGGGGGAGGGGAAGGTGAGAGGGGGAGGGGAGGGGAAAGTGAGAGGAGGGGAAGGTGAGTGGGATGGGAAGGTGAGAGGGAGAGTGGGAGGGGAAGGTGAGAGAGAGAGGTGGAGGTGAGAGGGAGAGGGGGAGGGGAAAGGTGAGGGGGGGAGGGGAAAGGTGAGGGGGAGGGGAAAGGTGAGGGGGAGGGGAAGGTGAGAGGGAGAGGGGGAGGGGAAAGGTGAGAGGGGGAGGGTAAGGTGAGAGGGGGAGGGGAAGGTGAGAGAGAGGGAGGAAGTAGGAGTGTGGGGATGGGAGACAAAGGGGGTTGGGAAAGCAGGGGTGAGGGGGCAGAGAAACTGAAATATGTGACTCCGGTGCAAAAGAATGAGTTTTATGAAGGAAAAGTAATCCTTCCTCCATCCACCGAGCAGAACAAGCATCCGTCAGGGCTCGATGCAGACAGATGTGTGTGGGGAGAGTGCTGTGTTAATTGACGGATCATTGGGACCTCGTCCCAGATCCTGCACACGTCTGGTCTTTCTCCATTCACATGTCCCTTATTGGTCTTTTGACGCCTCTTCAGCTTTAGTTTTGAGGGAAAAGAGGCAGCGGGTTGTGGGGGGAGGGCAGGTTGAGGTTGCAATGTAAAATAGGTGAGGGGCAAGGCGGTGGCTAACTTGCAAAGTGAGAAAAAAACCCATAACCCTCCACCCAAATCTCACCTCCCCTCATTTCATTTCTGAGGGACCTGCCCACAGAATCTTGGTATTCTGGAGGGAGGAGTGAGTGAAAGAACCCCAGGGGAGAGGGGAGAGCAGTTTTGTACCCAGCTAGTGGGGTAGGGGCAATGTTGGAGAACCTCTGAACGTTCTCTGCACTAGGGAATGGTGGGACGGCGGTGCCGGGGTTTGGGGTGTGTGCCACACTCCCCCTTGCCAGGAGGCCACCTGGCGCAGAGTTACTTGGCCCGGGTCTGGGCAGTGGGCAGAGTAGGGGGCTGGGTGGGGTTTTGAGTTTGGGATTGGGATTGGGGTGGGGCAGGCTGGCCCGGGGGTCCGGAGGTGGCTGGGAACGAGCTCCGTGGGGGTGCCCCCTGCGAGGGGATCCGGCCGGTGACCTGAGAAGACTGAGAATTCCGCTGTAGAAGAGACAGAAAGAGAGGTAGGAGGGAAGGGCATCAGTAAGTGGAACATCAGCTGGGACAGCTCCACGACCACTCCGCCCCCTCCCCCCAACCCTCGCTTGAGGGTACCCAGCCCCACGCCTCAGTGGAGTCAAGGAAGCTGGTTGCTGAGTAGGAAACAGGCTCCCTGGCTCAACACACTCACTCTCTGCTGCTACCCTGTACACATCCCTCCCTCTCTGTGCAAAACCCCCTGTGCCCATTGACTTGAATCCTGATTGCCTGCATTGGTACGCCATCCTAGTGGTCTACTGTTCCATCGTCTGGGCCTGCATTTGCCAGAATTGAGAAGATTGAGGGGGTAATCTCACTGAAACCTGTAAGGCCTCAACAAAATGAATAGGGAGAGGATGTTTCCTATAGTGGGTGAGTCTAGGGACTGGAGGGCACAGCCTCAGATTGAAAGAATGACCCTTTAGAAGAGAGATGAGGAAGAATTTCTTTAGCCGGAGGGTGGTGAATCTGTGGAATTTGTTGCCACAGACGGCTGTGGAGGCCAAATCACTGGGGAGATTTAAAGTGGAGGTTGACAGGTCCTTGATCAGTCAAAGCTTCAAAGGTTTCGGGGAGAGGCAGGAGAATGACATTGACATGGAAAATAAATCAACCATGATAGAATGGTGGTACAGACTCGATGGGCCAAATGTCTAATGTTAAGTATCTGTCTAAATGTCTCTTAAACAGAGTGAGATGTACCACCACCAGCTCCCCTTGTAGGTATATTAAAAAAAACACTTCCCTCTTGGAGCTCCCTCTCAAACCTAAACCTGCAGCTATCGGTCTTCTGAGCCAGAAACCTCCTGAACACCCCCTTCAAGGGATGCTGACACGCTCTTGGGTTCTTTACTGTCCCTTTCTCTCTACTCTGTTAATGTCACTCTAGCAACTATTTTTGTACTAATTCAGCCATACAGCCGTAGAACACTACAGCTCAGATCAGCCCCTTCTGTGTTGAACGAGCATCATCCTGCACCCAGACCATAGCCCTTCATCCCTTCCCAATGTACCTCATTCAGGCAGCTCATTCTGCACTCTCACTGCCCTCTGAGTGAAGAAATTCCCCTCATGTTCCCCTCAAATATTTCACCTTTCCTCCTTAATGTCCAGTTTGAGTATCTCCCAACCTCACTGGAAAAAACCTGCTTGCATTTACCCTCATAATTTCGTATCATCATCATTATGTGTTGTGTTGTATGACATGGGTGATCATGGTCTACCTTTGACCATGATTTTTCTTGGCAAATTTTTCTACAGAACTGATTTGCCTTCGACTTCTTTACAAGACGGGTGACCCCAGCCATTCTCAATACTCTTCGGAGATTGTCTGCCAGGCGTCAGTGGTCGCGTAACCAGGACTTGTGATCCGCACCGGCTGCTCATATGACCATCCACCACCTGGCCCCATGGCTTCACGTGACCCTGATCGAGGGGCTAAACAGGTGCTACACCTTGCCCAAGGGTGACCTGTAGGCTAGTGGAGGGAAGGAAGGCCTTACACCTCCTTTGGTAGAGATGTTTCACCTTGCCCCAATTTTGGTATTTTTCTGTGAAATCTCCCCTCATTCCCCTACCTCCCAGAAAATAAAGTCCTAACCTATTCAACCTTTCCCTATAACCCAGGTCCTTCAATCCTGGCAACATTCTTCTAAATTTTCTCTGCACTCTTTCAATCTTATTGGTAAAGCAGCCCATCGATTTTGGGCTAATTTATTATTCCAAGGCACCTGCTCTTTCTAACTCGCTCCGCAATGATGCATTGGATTCTGATGCTCAGCTCCCAGCCTCCTTTCTCCACTGCGCATCCGTTTGCCTCACAGAACACTGCAACATGAATCGGGCCATTGAGTTCAAGAGTTGCAAGATAATGCTGCAGCTCTGTAATGTTCTGGTTAGACCACGTTTAGGAGTGTTGTGTTCAGTTCTGGACCCCTCAGGAAGGAAGACCAGGGTGCAGAAGAGATTTGAGACCATAACACAATAGGATCAGATTTAAATCATTCGGCCCATCAAGTCTGCACCGCTAATCCATCATGGCTGATTTATTGTCCCTTTCAACCCCATTTCCCCCGTAATCTTTGATGCCCTTACTAATCATGAACCAATCAACCTCCGCTTTAAATATATCCACTGACTTGACCTCTGCAGCCGTCTGCGGCAATGAATTCCACAGATTCCCCACCTTTTGGCTAAAGAAATTCCTCCTCATCTCTGTTCTAAAGGGACGTCCTATTCTGAGGCTGTGCCCTCTGGTCCTATCAAAAATATTCTCTCTATGACCA
The DNA here is from genome assembly GCF_030028105.1 of Mobula birostris. Taxonomy (NCBI): domain Eukaryota; kingdom Metazoa; phylum Chordata; class Chondrichthyes; order Myliobatiformes; family Myliobatidae; genus Mobula; species Mobula birostris. The sequence goes on from NC_092398.1 coordinate 28,222,268, forward strand.
CTCTTTTCAATATTTGTTAGGGCCTGAATAAGATTCCCCCCCCCCCCCATTACTAAAGTGTGTTGTTTTATGTTTGATTTACCGTTGTACACGGTTTACTCTACGCTTCTGGCTAGGATTTTATTGCAGTTTGGTACAGCTGCAGGTGGCAGGGTGGAGATGTGCCTCTTACCAAAAGAGGTGTAAGGCGCTCCTTCCCTCCGCTAATCTGCAGGTCATCCCTGGGCAAGGTGTGGCACCTGCTTAGCCGCCCTATCAGGGTCACGTGAAGCCATGAGAGCAGGTGGTAGATGGTCGTATGAGCAGCCGGTGCAGATCACAAGTCCTGGTTACGTGACCACTGACGCCAGGTAGACAATCTCTGAAGAGTCTTGATAATGGCTGGAGTCACCTGTCTTATAAAGACAATGTGCCCAGAAGAAGGCAGTGGCAAACCACTTCTGTAGAAGAGTTTGCCAAGAATAATCAAGGACACAGATGGACCATGATTGCCCACGACAGAGTGATGATGATGATGGCATATAGTAATCTGAATTTCTGCCTTTTCCTTTCCTCTCCTCTCCTCCTCCATGATGGGACAAAGATTCTGACCAGGGATCAATGCCACACCCCCCCACCCATAACTGTATCTACTGCTGTCAGATCTCCCCTCACACTAGCTCAGTTTTTATTTTATTTTATTTAGAGATCTGACATGCTACCAGGCCCCTTCTGGCCAACAAGCCCACGTCACCCAATTACACCCATGACCAATTAACCGTGCACCCGGTATGTCTTTGGACTGTGGGAGGAAACGGGCAGAAACCCATGTGGTCCAACCTCCTTACAGGCAGCGGTTGGAGTTGAACCTGGTCGCTGGTTCTGTAATAGCTTTGCACTACTGTGGCAGCCCGATCTCTCCATAAAGAGCTTCTCCAATCTCCTGCTTATTAAACTCCTCCAATCTCAGCATCTCCTCTAAATCTCCATAGAACGGTACAGCTCTGGACAGGTCCACGATGTTGTGCCAAACTTGACACCACTTTGTCCTGTGTATGATCCATACCCCTCCATTTTCAGGAGTCTGTCTTAACACCTCAAATTCCACCAAACTACCTGCTCCTACTGCTGCCCCTGGTAACACAGTTCCAGCACCTATCATACTGAGCTTAAAAAAAAGTTCGTTATGTTACCTTTAAATTTCTCCCCACTAACTTTAAAAGTGTGACCTCTGCAAAACATTCTGACTGTCTAAGCCTCTTATAATTTTTAAAACCCATCAGGTCTCCCCTTGAACTCTAATGCTGCAGGGAGAACAGCCCAAATGTGTCCAACATCTCCTTAAGGCTCACACTCTCTAATCCAGACAGCATCCTGGTGAACCTCTTTACACCCTCCACACACACGATCCACAGTTCTCCACACCTTGCATTTTCATGTGCTTACCAGACTCTCAAAATCCACTGTCCCATCTGCTTTCACCATAAAACGTAGGAACAGAATCAGGCATTCAGCCCATCACATCTGCTACACCAATCCATCATGGCTGAATTACCACCTCTCTCAATCTCATTCGCCTTCTTCCCGTAACCTTACTAATCAAGAACCTATCAACCTCCGTTTAAAATATACCCAGTGACTTGGCCTCCCCAGCTGTCTGTGGCAATGAATTCCACAAATTCATCACCCTCTGTTCTAAATGGACATTCCTCTAACCTGGGGCTGTGTTCTTCGGTCCTAGGCTCCCCCACTTTTGGAAAAATCGTCTCCATGTCCACTACCTAGGTTTTTCAATGTTCATTAAGTTTCAATGAGCTCCCCCCCCATTCCTCTAAACTCCAACAAGTACAGGCCAAGAATCATCAAAAACACTCCTCATACCTTAACCCTTTCATTCCAGGGATCATTCTCCTCTGGACCCTCTCCAATCCTTTCTTAGATAAATGGGGTACAAAATTGCTCACAATACTCCAACTGTGGCTTGACCAAAGCCTCAGTATTACATTCCTGCTTTTATATTCCAGTCCTCTTGAAATGAAGGCTAACAGTGTATTTGTCTTCAGGCAACAGCCTGGTGAACCTCTTCTGCACCCACCCCAACGCCTCCATAGTGTCTCTATAACAGGACCACCAGAACCACATACACCAAAGGGGCAGCATTGCGGTCAGATCGGGGCTCGATGCACATCGCTGTCTGTGAGGGGTTTGCACGTCCTGCTAGTACCATGTCGGTTTTGTCCGGCTGCTCCGGTTTCCTCCCATGTTCCAAAGACCTACAGTTAGGGTTAGTGCCTTGTGGGCATGCTATCACTGGTTGCCCCCAGCACAATACTGACTGATTTGATTTGAGCCCACCCCCAGCATTCCTACCAGTATTGGGGTGCCACAGTAACGTAGCGGTTAGTGCGACACGGTTACAGCTCAGGGCGTTCTGGAGTTCAGGAATCAATTCCAGTGCCGTCTGTCAGCAGCTTCGACTTCCTCCCCGTGACCACGCGGGTTTGCAATGATCTTCTCCCACATACTGGTTAATTGGTCATTGTAAAACGTATTGTGCTGAGGCTAGGGTTAAATAGGGGGATTGCTGGGCAGTGCGGCTCGTTGAGCTGGAAGGGCCTGTTCCACGTTGCATCTCTGAATGAAATAAATAAAATCTAAGCCTCGTGAGTGGACAGGCTTCACCCCAGAGTTGGAGGGTCTCCTTACATCACCGAGTTGCTGCCAGCTCTCGAGGTCCTGCCTGCACTGAATCTGCCTGATCTCGTTCAGGCTGGGCTTGGCGTTGGCGGCTCCCACCCTCTCCTTTGCCCAGTCATCCACCAGCTTGCGCAGGTCATCCGTGAAAGTCCCCTTCTTGGCCCCGGCCGCCGGCTGGGACTCTCCGCTGTAGAATAACCCTGCGGTAAAAGAGGGCCAGGTCAGTGGAAGGCAATGTTCTCCCCATCATATTCACAGACAGATATACATACAGACACAAACCCACAAACACACGTATACCCTTCCCACCGTACTGAACTGCGTATGCTGTAAAATTTGTTGTTCTGTGGCAGCAGTACTGTGAAAAGATATTAAAAATACTATTAGTTACAATGAAAAAATAGTGGAAAAGAGGAATAGTGAGGTAGTGTTCATGGAATCTGATGGAAGAGGGGAAGAATTGTTGAGTGTGGGCTTCCAGGCTCCTGTATCCACCTCCTCCCTGATGGTAGAAATGAGAAGAAGGCATGTCCCAGAGGTATGGGTCCTTGATGATGGATGCTGCCAAGAGGAAACCAGTCTCAGCCACACTTTGGGATTCCTGCAGGGTGCAAGACTGCACATCCGTATCATGGAGGAAGCTTTTCACCACCCACTACCCACCCCCCCCCACACCTTGCTGAGTCTTTCAGGTTCTCTGATGACCCAGGAACCCAGAGGTGCCTCCTGCTTACCTGTGCTGGTGGGGGTGGCACCCAGAGAGTGGGGCTTGGCGCCGCGGGATCTGCTTCTGGCCGAGCGTGACCGGCGGCCCGGCGGGGAGTAAGCCTGGAAGGAGTCCTCGGACGACCCGCTGTTGGGTTGGAGGCGCTTGTACAGCTCCTGGAGTTCCTGTTTCTGTTGGGCCTGCAGGTGCACCACCTCCTTTATGTGCCTGGGCCAGAGGAGGGAGGACAGAGAGTGGTGAGGAGATGAGGGGCAGGGCACTCGGCCTCTTCCAGCCAACACCTCCTCCCCCATTGTTCGATGCGAGCCAATCTGCCCCAGTTCCCCATCACCCTCAATCCCCTGAACTTGCAAAAATTTAACTCTCACTGACTCAACCACTTCTTTACACGTTATAGGCCAGTGATGTAGATGACAGAATTGATGGCTTTGCGGTCAAGACTGCAGATGAAATGAAGATAGGTGGAGGGTCAGCAGGCAGTGTTGAGGAAGCAGAAGGGCTACAGACGGACATGGACAGATTAGGAGAATGGGCAAAGAAGTGACAGATGGAATACAGTGTAGGCAGGGAAGTATATGATTGTGCACTTTGGTAGAGGAAATAAAGGTATAGGCTACTTTCTAAACACAGAGCAATTTCAGAGATTTCAACGACTTCAAAGGTGCAAAGGGACTTGGGAATCTTTGTGCAGGATTTCCTAACGGTTAACTTACAAGTTGAGTAGGTAGTAAGGAAGGCAAATGCAATGTTAGCGTTCATTTCGAGAGGACTAGAATATAAAAGCAAGGATGTAATGCAGAGGTTTTATAAGGCACGGGTCAGATTGCACTTGGAGTACTGTGCGCAGTTTTGGGCCCCTTATCTAAGAAAGTATTTGCTGGTGTTGGAGTGGTTCCAGAGGAGGTTTAAGAGAATGATCCTGGGAATGTAAGGGTTAACCAATGAGGAGTGTTTGATGGATCTGGGCCTGTACTCGCTGGAGTTTAGAAGAATGAGCAGGGATCTCATTGAAACCTTTCAAAAGGCCTAGTTTGAGAGGACATGAAGAGGATGTTTCCTACAGTGGGGAGAGTCTAGGACCAGAGGGCACAGCCTCAGAACTGAAGTTCATCTCTTTAGAACAGAGATGAGGAGGAATTTCTTTCGCCAGATCTGTAGGGAGGAGGCAGGAGAATTGGGAGAAGGATAATAAATCAGTCATGATGGAATGATAGAGCCGACTTGAAAGGCTGAATGGCCTAATTCTGCTTCCATGTCTTATGATCTTACGGTCCATAGATGCTGCCTGACCTGCTGAGTTCCTAAAGCGTTATGTTTGTGTGTTGCCCTGGAATGTGAGTGGGTGGAGAGCAGATGGCAGATGGTAAGTTGGGTGCGGGGAAAGCGTGATGTACAAGATTCAAACCCAACTCTGAGTGTGCACTCTACAAAGCTGGACACAAGTGTGTTAAGTTTTTAATAAAGTGTTGAATCTGCAACATTTTACTTTCCAAACAATGTCAAATTGTTTCAGAATAAATTCTTATCAGAATTCAAGCATCAACCAGGAGTATTCACATTGGTTAACAGGCTGAGTGGGTTAAATCCAGTTAATCACCTACTTCAGGGAGATGTACAGAGTTCCAGGCTTTCAGAAACATTACATTGCGAAAAATGCAGGACATGTTGAGCGAGCTTGGGCCTTTCTCTTGGAGTGTGGGAGGATAAAGAGGCAACATAATACAGGGGTAAATCATCACAATAGACATTGATCAAGTGGACTTTTTCCCAGGGCAGAAATAGTGAATATGCAGAGGCTTAATTTTAATGTGTTTGGGGGAATGCATGGGAGGGGTGATGGTAGAGGCAGACACAGTAGGGACATTTAAGAGACTATCATGATGATAGATAAATGGAGGTCTATGTGGGAGAGGATTAGATTGATCTTAGAGTAGGCTAAAGGATTGGCACAATATCATTACTGTGCTATTCTAATACACACAAAATGCTGGAGGAACTCAGCAGGCCAGGCAGCATCTGCAGAGGGGAATAGACAGTCAATGCTTCAGGCCAAGGCCCTTCATCAGGACTGAAAAGGAAGGGGGCAGAAGCTAGAATAAGAAGGTGGAGGGTAGGAGAGGAGTACAAGCTGGTAGGCAATGGGTAAGACCACGTGAAGGGTAGGGTTGGTGAGTGGGGAGACAGGGATGAAGAAGCTTGTTGGCAATAGGTGGAGGGACGGAAGAAGAAGGAATCCGATAGATTATAGTGAACCAAAGGGAGAAGGGAGGTGAGGAAGTAGTGGGCAGGTGAGGAGGGGAAGAGAGGGGGAAAAAAGAGTGGGAATGGAAGAAAAAGAGTCATAGAGAACCAAAGCACAAAAACAAGCCCTTCAGCCCATCCAGTCTGTGCTGAACTGCTATCCTCCTTAATCCCATAAACCGTACCTGGACCATAGCCCTCCCATCCATAGTTATACAAACCTCTCTTAAATGCCAAAATTGAATCTGCAGCCACCTCTTCCTCTGGCAGTTCATTCCACACTCTCACCATCCTCTGAGTGAAGAAATTCCTCCTCATGTTCCCCTTAAACATTTCACCTTTCACCCTCAACCCATGGCCTCTAGTTTAATCTCATCCAACCTCAGAGGAAAACTCTGTTTACATTTACCCTGTCTATACCTCTCGTAATTTTGTTTGCCTCTATCAAACCTCCCTCATCCTCCTAAGACTCTAATCTTTCCCTATAATTCAGGTCCTTAAGACCCGATAACGTCCTTATAAAATTTCTCTGAACCCTTTCATCTTATTGTTAACTTTCCTCTAGGTAGATGACCAAAACTGCACAGAATACTCCAAATTAGGCCTCACCAACATCATATACACCTTAAAACAGGTAGGTGTACTCAATACTTTGATTTATGAAGGCCAATGTACCAAAAGCTTTCTTTATGACCCTAGCTATCTGTGCCGCCACGTTCCAAGAATCATAAATCTGTATTCCTAGATCCCTGTTCTACCACACTCCTCAGTGCCCCACCACTCGTGTAAGTTCTCCTCTGGTCTGTCCTTCCAAAATGCAAAACCTCACACTTCTCTATCAAATTTCACCTGCCATTTTTCAGTCTATCTCTCCAGAAGGGGAAGAAATTACCAGAAGTTCAAGAAATCGATGCTCATGCTGTCAACTTGGAGGCTACCCAGATGGAATACGAAGTGTTCCTCCTCCTATCTGAGTTTGGTCTCATCATGGCAGTAGAGGAGACCATGGACCAACATGTTAGAATAGGAAGTAGATTTAAAATAAGGGGCCACCAGGAATTCCCACTTTTTGGGTGGTCACCCAATCTATGTTTGTTCTCACTAACGTAGTGGAGGCCACGCTAGGAGCGCCGAGTACAGTAGATGACCCCCAACATACTCACAGATGTAGTGTCACCTCACCTGGAAGGACTGTTTGGAGCCCTGAATGATGGTGAGGGAGGAGTGATAAGTGCCAGGAGGGTAGATTGGTGAAGAGAGACCGATGAAGAAGTAAGTGATGTAGAGAGTGATCCCAAGGAAAGCAGGGAGAGTGGAGGATGGAAAGATGTGCCTGGAGGAGAATCCCATTGGAGATGGTTGAAGTGATGAAGAATGATGAGCTGGATATGGAAGGTCATGGGGTGGTGTGTAAAATCCAAAGCAGATTAGCTTTAAATGAAAGTTCTGTGATCTTACAATTATGTCTGTCATTTGGGACTGTTGCACTACTGGAAATACCTTGACATCTATCCTGTCAAGCTGTCTCCCACCCGCCCAGTGTCTTGTGTTTCAATTCGATCATGCCCTCATTCCGTAAGACTTGAAGTAACACACATTCTGCGAATCCTGCATGCTTGGGATTTTGGGTATTGCCAGGCAAGCAGGTTTTGGAGATGATTTAGATGTCACTCCCACTGTGTTTTTGTGGGAGAGAGAGAGTGGGGTAGAGAAAGCGGGGGGGGGGGAGAGAGGGAGGGAGAGAGGGAGGGAGGGAGGGAGAGATGGAGGGAGAGAGGGAGAGAGGGAAGGAGGGAAGGAGGGAGGGAGAGGGGGAAAGGGGAGAGGGACAGGGAGAGGGAGAGGGACAGGGAGAGGGAGAGTGAGAGGGAGAGTGAGAGGGAGGGAGAGGGAGAGGGAGAGGGAGAGGGAGAGGGAGAGGGAGAGGGAGAGAGAGATGGAGATGGAGATGGAGATGGAGGGAGAGAGGGAAGGAGAAAGGGAAGGAGAGAGAGAGGGAGGGAGGGAGAGGAAGGGAGGGGGGAGGGAGAGAGAAAACAAACATCTGGGACTGGGGACTTTGAGCAACAGTGTGCTACGTGGCCCTTCATGCCTGTTCTGACTCTTGCTGACCTCAAATCCTGTGCCAGCCACCCGTAACCTTTGATCTTCAGTCTTAAATATTTATCTCTCTCCACCTTTAATTATTCTCATGATCTGGCTTCTACCATAAGACCGCAAGACACAGGAGCAGAATGAAGCCATTCAGCCCATTCGGTCTGCTTCACTGTACCCCCAGGTACTTGGCGCTACTGTCTCGTAGTGGTCAGCGTGACGCTATTACAGGTTGGGGTGCTAGAGTTCAGTGTTCACTCCTGGCATCCTCCCCATGGAATGTGTGGGGTTTGTCTGAGCTCTTCGGTTTCCTCCCACAGTCCAGAGACATACCGGGTCACTGTAAATTGTCCTGCGATTAGGTTAGAGTTAAATTGTCCCGTGATTAGGTTAGGGTTAAATTGTCCCGCGATTAGGTTAGGGTTAAATTGTCCCGTGATTAGGTTAGGGTTAAATTGTTCCGTGATTAGGGCTGGGAAGGGCTGATTCTGCGCTGTGTCTCACTGCCCTCCACTTACTTCTCCCGGAGTCTCTGCAGTTCTCGTTTCAGGTCCTCGTCCTCCACCTCTGACTCATCGTCACTGCTCATGGGGGAGGAGAGCGAGTGGCAGGGGAGGGCTGGAGGTCGGCCAGCGACAGGGTGTGGCCTACCGGCTGGGTCACTGTCTGTGCTGGGCTGCTTGCCGAGGAGGCCACTGGATGCCTCCTCCTCCTCGTACCAGCCCGGCGGCAGGTGCGGCAGCCCGTCGAGAGCATCGCAGCCCCTGGGGGTAGATTCAGCCCGCGGAGGGGCGCCCCTGGATGGGGTGACGGTTGGGGAGCGACGGCTGGGGTCATCCTTTGGGTGGTGGGGCAAGTGTTCGGCAGGTGGGATGGCTCCTTCAGGATGGGGCGATGATGCAGAGATCTTGGGGAGTGGGGTGGGGGGAAGAGGATGGAGAAAAAATAATTATTTATTTCAACCAAACCCCGACCACTACTTAGTGTCTGGCCCCTCACCAACAACCCAAGCCTCACCCAGCTCCCCCATTCGCAATAAAAAAACAGCTCACTTCTCCCTCCCTCCCATCCCCCGAATAACGGTAAACTCCCATTCTCAGAAAATAGGAGCCTCTCCTCTTCCTCCCCTGGCTCCAGCCCCCGAGTAAAGAACTCCTCTCCAAATAAAGGTGTCCTCCACTACCTCCCCTCTCTTAGACACAAATTCCCCTCTCTCAGACATAGACTCTACTCTCTCCCTCTCCCAGACAAAGATGCCCTCGCCTCCCCTCTCCCAGACACAGATACTGCTCTCCTACCCTCTGCACGACATGGACTTCACTTCTCCTCACCCCGACATGGACACCCACTCCCTGACACAGATGCCCCCACTTCACACAAAAGCCCTACAACAGCTGACAGCGTAGGTGGCTCTCACCAGTGATGATAACCACCTCTCCTACATCCCCTCCCTCTTTAACCCCACGTTATTTGCAGCGAGAGCAATACAGTGGAAGGGCTGTGATACTCCCCTCCTACACTCTCCAAATCTTACCCGAAATCGCCCAGCCTGTCTGCACACAGCGGATTGGTCATCTGGGAAGCCTCCACGGGTGCTGCCCTGCTCCGTCCCAGCGAGGTCCTTGCCTCCAAGGTTGGTCTGACTGTCACCGGCTGCCCGGGGCAAAAGGAGAACAGGGGGGGCGTGGTTAACAGCAGCTCAGATTCAGAGTTCAGGGCATTGGGAGAAAGGTTCATTGTCCATTCAGAAATCGGATTGGGGAGAGTAAGAAGCTGTTCCTGAAACTTTGAGCATGTGTCTTCAGGCTTCTGTACCTCCTCCCTGATGGTAGCAATGAGAAGAGGGCATGTCCTGGGTGATGGAAGTCTTTCATGATGGACGTCACCCTCTTGAGGCATTGCCTTTTGAAGATGTCCTCAATACCAGTCTCAGAATAGAAGGACGTCCTCTTAGAACAGGAATTTCTTTAGGCAGAGGGTGGAGAATCTGTAGAATTCATTGCCACGGACGGCTCTGGAGGCCGAGTCATTGGATATATATAAAGCAGAGGTTGATAGGTTCTTGATTAGTAAGGTTATGAGGGAGAAGGCAGGTGAATGAGGGTTGAGAAGGATAATAAATCAGCCATGATGCAATGGCAGAGAAGACTTACTGGGCTGAATTCTGCTCCTATGCCTTATGGTGAGGAGGGTAGTAAGCTGGCTGAGTTTTGATGTACATATGACAATTAAATCTAAACCTTTCTCCCCATCAGCAACTCCCTCCAAAGGTATTCTTGCCCACCAGCACTAAGAGGACAAATACAGCAACCAGTTGAAGAGTTGACATTAGCAGTATGTGTCACATGTATTGTACTGTACAAAAGTCTTAGGCACATGTACAATGCCTATAAAAAGTAAATATTCCCCCCCCCCCCAAGAAGTATTCACGTTTTATTGTTTTACAGCACTGATTCACAGTGGATTTAATTTGGCTTTTTTGACACTGATGGACAGAAAAAGACTCTAGTCAAAATGAAAACAAATTTCTACAAATCGGTCTAAATTTATTTGTAAGGGGGCTTCGATTTTTATGTTACTGCGGAGGCTAATTAAAATGGCGTTTTTGTTATGTTAATCTGGGGAATGCGGCTTTGTTGTGCTTTAACGCTGAGAAAGTTTGCGCTAGCAGTTTGTTGTGGTTTAGAGGGTGATAAGAGGGTGCTATTAACCAATTGGGATAGTTGTTATGGTTTTGGTGTATTTGAAGATACTGTATGCGCGGGGTTTTGGGGCAGAAGGCAGGAGAGCGAGACAGAGGATGGACCGGGTGCTGTGAGTCCGCTAACGGGGTCGGACCCCGAGCGGGACGTTCGGCGAGGAGACGGAGACGGACTCGTGTGGAGCGTCTGGTCGACCACCGTTGTTGGTCCCAGGCGGCCGGTCAAGGTGGTCCGAGGAGTCACAGGGTGAAGAAGAAGGTCCTTGAGCTCCAACGGTTTTTGTGCACGAAGAGATTGAACTTTGATAAGTGTGGCGCCTTTTATTTTCCTTTTATATTTTATTCTCTTTTAATTATATAGTTCCAGTAATATCTATAAACTGTAAATCATTTAATTGCATCTGGTGTAATGTCTGTTATTTGGGTGGGGTGGGGTACCTCACACAGCATCCACACAAACAAATTACCCAGTTTGGCGGGGGCCGAGGCTGTTTCCCTAGACGACAGCGAGCGGAGCGACCCTGAGGGTGGCCAGAGGGGGCTACATATTACAATTATTAAAAACAAAATAATTGATTTCATAAATATCCCCTTCAAGCCTTGAGTCTCTGTGGATAGGTCTCTATCAGTTTTGCACATCTGAACACTGCAGTTTTCCCCATTCTGCAGTGTTTCTACAAAATTGCTCAAGCTCTGTCAGATTGCATGGGGATCGTCAGTGAACAGTGTTTTTCAAGTCCAGCCATAAATTCTTACTTGGATTGAGGTCCGGACTCTGACTTGGCCACTCCAGAACATTAACTTTCTTCCTGTGTAGCTTTGGCTTTATGCTTGGGGTCATTGTCTTGCTGGAAAACAAATCTCCTAAGTCGCAGTTCTCTTGCAGACTGCATCAGGTTTTCCTCCATGATTTCTCTGCATTTTGCTGCATTCACTTTACCCTCTACCTTCACAAGCCTTCCAGGGCCTGCTGCAGCGAAGAATCCCCACAAAATGGTGCAGCCACCACCATGCTTCGCAGTAGGGATGGTGTGTCTTTGATGATGTGCAGTGTTTGGCTTAAGGCAAACATCACGTTTAGTCTGTTTGGTTTCATCAGACCACAGGACCTTCTTCCAGCTGACTTCAGAGTCTCCCATATGCCCTCTGGCAAACTCTAGCTGGGATTCCATGCAAGTTTTTTTTCCAACAGTGGCTTTCTCTTTGCCACTTGTCCATAAAGCTGCGACTGGTGAAGCACTCGGGCAACAGTTGTTGTATGCTCAATCTCTCTCCCATTTCAGCCACCGGAGTTGTCATAGGTCTCTTGGTGGCCTCCCTCACTAGTCCCCTTCTTGCACAGTCACTCAGTTTTCAAGGATGGCCTGCTCTGGCTTTTGTGCTTTGCAATAACCTTTTCACAGAGTTGCTTGGAGTGTTCTTTTTTCTGCATGGGGTAGTTTTTTCCGGGGTACTGACTCACCACAGTTGGACCTTCCATATACAGGTGTATTTTTACTACAATCGATTGAAACACCTTGACTGCATATGGTGATCTCCATTCAGCTAATTATGTGACTTCTAAAACCAACTGGCTGCACCAGTGGTGATTTGGTGTCTCATATTAAAAGGCGGGGGGGGGGGGGTGAACACTTAAGCAATCAATTATTTTGTGTTTTATATTTGTAATTAATTTTAGATCACTTTGTAGAGATCTGGTTTCACTTTGACACAAAAGTCTCTTTCTGTTGATCTCAATTAAACCCACTGTAATTCAATGTTGTAAAACAATAAAACACGAAAACTTCCAAGGGGTGAATTCATTTTATAGCCAATATCTATTGCAAAAGTTTTAGACAATAGATATACAGTACTGTGCAAAAGTATATATATAGCCAGGGAGCCTAAGAATTTTGCACAGCACTATAGTAATTTTATGTACTATATCGTATTGCTGCTACAAAAAAAAATTAAATTTCATGACATATGTGAGTGATGATAAATCTGATTCTACTATGGGTCTCTATTGTGGACTGAGGACATTGTGGGAAGAGGACAGGGAGAGGGGAATCTTGGTTGGGGAAAGGGGAAGGGAGAGAGTAGGGAGCAGGAAGCACCAGAGGGACGTTCTGTAATGATCAATAAATCAACTGTTTGGAATCAAATTACTTTGCCTGGTGTCTCAGGGCTGTGTGTGTGTGTACCTGTGCCAACCCCCCCCCCCCACGAACTGCCCCTAGCACGCCTTTTCTGCCACCTGTCCCACATCCCTCCAGTGGCACTCCACCCTCACCATTCCCAACATCCATTTCTCCTGTCAGATTTACAAACTCTCTCTCTGCTTCACGTTGACAGATACAGTTCTGTGCAAAATATAGGGAACAGGAGCAAGGATCGGCCATCTGGCCCGTTGAACCTGCTCTGCCATTCAATAAGATCATGGCCGATCTGGCCATGGACTCATCTCCACCTACCTACCTGCCTTTTCCCCGTAACCCTTAATTCCACCATTATGCAAAAATATATCCAACCTTGTTTTAAATATATTTACTGAGGTAGCTTCCACTGCTTCATTGGGCAGAGAATTCCACTGATTCACCACTCTCTGGGAAAAGCAGTTCCTCCTCATCTCCGTCCTAAATTTACTCTCCCGAATCTTGAGGCTATGTCTCTTAGTTTTAGTGTCTCTTAGTTTTAGTCTCACTTATCAGTTGGAACAACTTCTCTGCTTCTATCTTACATAATTTTTATATGTTTTTATAAGATCTCCTCTCATCCTTCTGAATTCCAGCGAGTACAGTCCCAGGCGATTCAATCTCTCCTCATAGTCCAACCCCCTCATCCCTGGAATCAAACTGGTGAACCTCCTCTGCACTGCTTTAAAGCCAGTAAAGCATATCCTTCCTCAAGTACGGAGACCAGAACTGCATGCAGTACTCCAGGTGCAGCCTCACCAGTACTCTGTACAGTTGCAGCATAATCTCCCTGCTCTTAAATTCAATCCCTCTAGCAATGATGGCCAACATTCCATCCAGCTTCTTGATAGCCTGCTGCACCTGCAAACCAACCTTTTGTGATTCATGCACAAGCACTCCCAAGTCCCTCTGCACAGCAGCATGCTGCAATCTTTCACCATTTAAATAATAATCTGCTCTCTAATATTTCCTTCCAAAGTGGATGGCCTTGCATTTACCAACATTTTACTCCATCTGCCAGACCCTTGCCCACTCGCTTAACCTATCTATATCTCTCTAGCTATATATATGTGTAAGACCTTTGCAGAGTACTGTAGATTATTAAAAGATCAGGTAACTGACGGTTATGGGGAGCTGGCACAGAGGAGGAACTGAGGCCTGCACAAACAGACATGTGACGTGGAACGTAATGGAGGACGTCCAGAGTCCCGGCCTCAACAATATGGACGGGTGATGGAAGGACATCTGCGGATGTCGGGCTGTCCCAGGTTGGTGGGTCCTGGGATTGGATGCTTGTGCATACAGGAGGCATGCGGTCCGGACAGTAGGCAAGCCTAGAGTTCAAGGTCCTGTCATTAGCTAGTCCAGGTGTTCATACCGAAGATCAAAGGTCAAACAGAGGTCTGGTATTCGGAGCCCAATAGCCAAAACTTGAAGAATGGAGGCCTGTACTGGGGTTGGAGGAGAGTGAGTGAGTGAGTGAGAGAGAGATTGAGAGAGATTTATGGAATTTGTTTCGCTGTTGTTGTTTGCCATTTGTTGTGTTCTGTGCTGCTCTGCTGAGCATCATGGGCACGCTAAGCTGGAATGTGTGGTGGCCCCCAGTACGTCCTCGAGTGCATTGGTTAACACAAATGATGCATTTCACAGCATGTTTTGATGCACACGTGGATAAATAAATCTGAATCTAAATCCCACCATACTGAGCAGTAGGGTAGCCTTGATGGGCCGAGTGGCCCATTCCTCCTCCCATTTTGTGTTCTTATGACAACAAGATTCCAACTTCCATGCAGAAACAGATCTGATGGAAACATGGCCAATTTGGTTTTGGGTCAATGGAAGGCCAACTGATCCTTGAATTGCATTGGTGAGAAAAATCAGGTGGGAAAGAATGTGATTCATTTTATTTCATATGTTTGGAGGTACAGCGCGTACAGGCCCGTTTGAGCCGCTCCACCAGCAATTTAACCCTAGCCTAACCACAGGACAATTTACAATGACCGATTAACCAGTTGGTCTTTGGACTGTGGGAGAAAACTGGAGCACCCAGAGGAAACACACACATTCCATGGGGAGGATGAGGAAGCTCCTTACAGAGGACGCTAGGAATGAACTCTGAACTCAGACGCTCCGAGCTGTAATAGAAACACCAGGACATTCCTGGGACTGCAGGGCTCAAATTATCGTGGCCCAGTAGTGTAGCAGTTAGTGTAACGCTTTACAGCGCACCAGCGATTGGAAGATCGGGATTCCATTACCACCACTGACAGAGAAAATCAAGGTCAGGAGAAGTGGCTTTTCAGCCCATCTCTAACCTTTGACAGTCCACGACTTCCCTCCCATTACCGACACTTCAGCATGCAGTTTCACTAGAACGAGACACAGGTCACGGTACCCACCTCCTGTCTGGCTCAGAGTGACTCCCGCTGACAGTGGTGATGTCCGTGTCACGGGCTCCGAAGGCTCAGAAGTAAACTTCTCCTGTGGAAGAGACTGTGGGAAAGCGAGAGGTGCACGAGTTAACAAAGGTGATTCTGCAGATGTTGGAAATCTAGAGTAACATATACAAAATGTTGGAGGAACTCAGCATCTATGGACGGGAATACACAGTCGATGTTTTGGGGTGACATTAGGACTAGAAAAGAAGGGGGAAGAAGCAGGAATAAGAAGGTGGAGAGAGGAGGAGGAGGAGTACAAACTGGCAGGTGATAGGTGGGGGAGAGCGATGAAGTGAAACATTGAGAGGGAAAGAGGAGGGGTACCGGGGGATGGGGGGGTGATAGGCAGGTGAGGTGAAGAGGAGGTGAGGGGAGCCAGAGTGGGGAATGGAAGAGGGAAGAGGGAAGTGGGGGAGGGAAAAATTACTGGAAGTTAGAAAAATCGTGGTTCATGCCCAGACAGAATATGAGTTGTTGCTCTTCCAGGCTGAGAGTGGCCTCATCTCGGCAGTAGAGGAGGCCATAAACGGAAGTGTCGGTATGGGAACTGGAATTAAAATGGTAGGCTACTGGGAAATCCTGCTTACTGTGAACTGAACAAAGGAACTGCAGAAAAGGACACATCCTCTCTTCGTCGCAATGCTGGCATTGCAGTGGGGAGGTGGGTGGGGGTAAAATGGCCAATTCCCAGGATGAGACACCACCTTATCACCAGGGACTTGATTTACTTTAAAATATGAGAATCTGGCAGCTGACTGCTTGCGAATTCTGATGATCCAACAACGTAAATTCCAGAGTGCATGCAAGGTTACAGAGCCTGGATAGGCCTTTTGGCCCATCTGGTCCATGCTGAGCATGACACCTATTCATTGTTATATGCCAGCTTTTGGCCCGTATCGCCATAAATCTTTCCTATCCATGTACATGTGCAAATACTATTATTGTACCTGCCTTTAAATTCCTTGGTGTTATCACGTCTTGGGGCCAGCACATTAAGTGCCACCACAAAGAAGGTTCAACACCTCTGTTTATTTAAAAGTTTGCATGGATTCGCATCGTCATCTAAAACTTTGACAAACTTCTACAGAGCACAGTGGAGACTACCCAGACTGGTTGCATCATGGCCTGGTATGGAAGCACCAATGAGGGGGAGAGGAAGAGAGAGAGATGATGTGGCTCACCTTCTCCGCCGCACCGGTAGATGAGCGGTTGGGTGATCCCAGGCACCGTTCCGGAGGCTCGGAGGCCAAGGCTGGGTCGACGTCCATCGGGAGCGGTTCCCCACTGGACAGGGGGGTCTCAGGTGCCCCAGGCTGCCCGCCGTGCTCCTGGTACAGTAGAGTACGCAGCTTCGCATCCAGCTTCTTGATGCAATGGTCAGAGTAGCCCAGCCGAGGGGGGCCCTCACCGTCCGACTCGGGTACGGAGGAGGGCTGGACACCCGGCTGCTGCCCTCGGTCAGGGGCGGGGTTTGCTGGGCAGTCGTCGCCGCAGGAAGATGAGGAGGGGGATGAGGAGGAGGACGAGGAGGAGGAGGAACTGCTGCAAGGCGTCAGGCCACTGGGGACGGAGCTGTCCGGTGGGATCCGCTTCATGTCTTCCAGGGAACTCGACGCCGTTGGGTGGGTTGCCTCGTGACTTTTGGTTTCGGGGTCTGTGTGGGGGTTTTGGTTGGGAGAAAAACGAAAGCTCAATTGCCAGGACAATCAGAGAAGAGGGAAGGGCAGAGAGAATGGATTCTGCAGCTCACTAACCCACAGTGCATCTAACATGTCGCTGAAGAGGTTCTCTGGAACCCTGGCGGGCTGCCACGCTTCTCTTGCCAGTACAGCATGCCCACAGCTCACTAACCCTAACCCATATGTCTTTGGAATGTGGGAGGAAACCAGAGCATACGGAGGAAATGGGGAGGATGTACAAACCCCTTACCGACAGTGGCGGCAAATGAAACTGGGCTGCTGGTGCTGTGAAGAGCTGTGCTAACCAGTGGTGATACCCCCACATTGGGGAAAAGGTATTTTACTCTCTGTTCTATCTAACTCCTCACAAATTTACCCACCTGTGTAACATCACTCCTCAACCACCTCTGCTCCAGGGTAAAAAAAAAAGAACCAAGCCTGCCCTTGTAACTGAACTGCTCCATCATGGACAACATCTTGGTAAATCTCCTCTCCACCCTCTCAAGTCCCTATAGAGTGGTGACCAGAACTGCAAGCAATACTCCAGCTGCGGTGTTCTGAATGCTTTATAAAGCTTTATAAGTATGTGGGAAGAAACTGGAGCACCCGGAGGAAACACACGTGGTCACGGGGAGATAGTACAAACTCCTTACATACAGCAACAGGGATCGAACAGGGGTCTCAGCTCTGGGCCACAGGCAAGTGTCCCAATGTGCCTTCTTTATATCCTCATGCGCCTGCACTGCCACTTTGTGTAGACTTGTACACAGAAGTCCATCTGTTCGCCCGCACTACCGATCAGTAGGGTGTCCTACCCTTGTGCATCTGTAGTGTACGGCACGTTGACAGGATGGCCAACAAGCCAAGCGGCAGAGAGAAGATAAAAAGGGGGTTTGGGTTTTCCTTACCGGCTTCTGTGCTGAGCTGGTGATCGCTTGGAATCTCCGCTTCGGAGGTCATGACCTTCTGATTAATGAAGAATCTCCAACGTCCAACAGACGAGAAGTGCGGGCCGGCCTCACCTGCGGCATAAAGGGACACTGTACAAAAACAGACACGCACACACGCACCCAGAAAACAAATTGAAAGGTCAAGATTGGGGGGGGGGGAATGTCAGGAGTAAGTTTTACACAGAGCGTGGAACACTTTGTAAAGGGAGGTGATACAGGGCAGATAAACTCAGGATGTTTAAAAGACTATCAGATAGGATCGTGGATGATAAAAAAAAATGGGAGTGCTATTTGGGAGGGAAGGGTTAGATTGATCTTGGAGTAGTTTAAAAGGTTGGCACAACATTGTGGGCTGAACTGTACTGTGGAGTCCTGCATTCTGGGTAAACGCTGCAAAATCAGATCTATTATCACTGGCAAATATTACAAAATATGCTGTTTTTATTTAAGTATGTAGGAGTAGTGCAAAAAGAGAGCAAAAGAAGAAAGAAAATAGTGAGGAAGTGTTTATGGGGTCATTGTCCTTTCAGAAATCGGATGTTGGAGGGGAAGAAGCTGGTCCTGAAATGTTGAGTGTGTGTCTTCAGGATCCTGTACCCTGTCCCTGCTGGTAGCAATGAGAAGAGGGCATGTCCTGGGTGTCAGCTCCATCTTGGGCACCAGCCTCCCCAGCATTGAGGACATCTTCGAAAGTCGACACCTCAAAAAGGCGGCATCTGTCATTAAAGGCCTCCCATCACTCTGGACGAGACCATTTCCTCATCACATCAGTGCTTCGAGGGAGGGCAATAATAGGAAATGTGTCTTATAACAATAGGATGGAAGTTGTCCTTGAGCCGGCTGGTATGTTCTTTGTGGCTACTGTATCTTCTGCCTGATTGGGGGGTGGAGAGAAGAGAGAATGTCCGCAGTAGGTGGAGAGGGGGCAGGCGTCTTTGATTACGTTAGCTGCTTTACTGAGCCCATGGAGGAGAGGTTGAGCGAGCTAGGGCTTTTCTCTTTGGATGAGAAACAACTTGATAGGGGTGTACAAGACGAAAAGAGGCATAGTTCGATTGTAAAGCCGGCACCTTTTTCCCAGGATAGGAATGGCTGATGCAAGGGAGCATAATTTTTAATTATTTATTTAGTGATAGAGTGCAGAGCAGACCCTACCAACCCTTCCAGCTGTGCTGCCCAGCAACCCACTGATACATCAGCTGTGATGGAGTGGTGGAGGGGACTCGACAGGCTGAGTTCTACTCTCCAAGCAGCTGGAGGTGGTCATCAGGTCAAGCAGCATCAGTGGAGCGGTGAGGACTGCCGACATTTCAGGTTGAGCACTGAGACTGGAGATAAGATGGAGTATAAAGAGGGGAGAGGGGGAGTGGGTGGGGTGATAGGTGATCAGTGGATTGCCGAGGGGGTGAAGGGTGATGGGCAGGAGTGGGAGATGACAGACGAGAGACCAAGGGAGGTTGGGTATTAGGCTCAAACAAAAATAGGGTGGGAGGAAGAGGAAGTGTGAAAAGTGGTAAGTAGGGACACAAAGGGAAGAGGGGGTGGGATGAGGGGCAAATTGGAGGGAGGGAGAGCAAGGTGAGGGGTGCAACGGGCAGGTGGGGGGGGTGAGGAACCAAAAAAAAGGCATCTGGGGGATCTCAGCAAGTCAGTCGGCGTCTGTGAGGGAAATGGACAATTGACTTGGAGTGCGTGGGTAAGTAGATGGATAGAACCAGGAGTCTCCAGTATCTGCAGTTGCTTATGGGTTCAGAAGGGAGTTGTCTCTTCCCTCTGCTCTGCACCCCATTCCCTCTACACTGCGGACACAAGAAATTCTGCAGAAGCTGCAAATCCTGAGCAACACACACAAAATGCTGGGGGGAAGTATCAGCAAGTCAGGCTGCGTCTACGGAGGGGAATGAGCAATCGACGTTTTGAGGCAAGGAGCATCACCAATTATATTTTCCCTCATCCCACTGCCCCTCTCACTCATACCTGTGGGATTAGATTGCTCTTTTTAGTCTGTTTAACTGTTACTTTCTTTGCAGCTTAACAATTAATTATCAGCTTGTATTTTAAGTAGTTTTTGGTTAGTATGTCTCCAATTGCTGTGGCCACTGGGAGACATACTGGACTTCAGTGGAATTGGTATGATTCTGGAAAGTTCTGGAAGCTTCTCTTGGTATTGCATTATTTGAATAATTCCTCATTGGCTGACTCTATTTGCTATTTGAATGGAACTTTTCTTCTCACTAACTGCACTGCAGCACCATCTTTTTGCTTCTCTCTCCCTTCACTTGGTCAACTTATTTGTTTCCAACTCTCTTTGTTCTATTAACACTTAAAACAATTGCAGAACAACAGCTTGTTCCTCTTTCCTGAATTCTGAAAGAACCTTGAATTAAAAACATCAGAATCTAACATGCATTCTCTCACCACCTTTCTCTGGTTCTCCTCTTTCCTTTTCTCCCATGGTCCTATCAGATTCCTCCTTCTTTGGTTCCTTAACTCTTCCACTTATCCCCTCCCAGCTTTACTTCATTCCCCCTTCCCCACCCACCTCCCCATCACCTATCACCAGCCAGCTCGTACTCCTCCTCCCCCCATCCCACTCCCGTCCCCCTTCCTGATGAAGAGACTCGGCCCAAAATGTCAGCTGTTGGGATGTGGGAAGAAAGTAGAACACCCATCAAGAAATCCACGTGGCCACAGGGAGAACATGCCGACTGTACAAACAGGTGACACCAGAGATCAAGATCTAACCCATGTCCCTGAAGTTTGAAACACTCCCAGAAGATCAGTTCAGATTTGGCAGCTGAGCAGTCACAAAATGCTGGAGGAACTCAGCAGGTCAGGCAGGGGATAAACATTTGACGTTCCAGGTCCAGACCTTTCATCAGGCCTGGAGTGTCGACTGTTCATTTTCGTCTGTAGACCTGCTGAGTTCTTCCAGTGCCTTGTGTGTGTGTGTGTGGTGCTCAAGATTTCCAGCATCTGCAGTATCTCCTGTGTTGAACCCAGCAGAGCGGAAGCTGCAGTTCAGTGCAACTTCTGGATGATGCCCCAAAATATGATGACGTCCCATCCGGACTGTGACAGACCAGTCGCCTGCTGGACACAAAGTGTGCAAGGTCGATAGGACATCCACGGGATCACATGGGTCACCGCTGTGATGTTGAGACGCGCCCTGGAGAATGGCGTTGCGGAGATGGGATCTCGCTGTACTCACCACAAGGCTGCGAGAGTGCTTGGTTCATCTGTAACTGCTCTGCACCTGTGTGCTAAAGGCACAGAAAAGCAAAGATTAACATCTAAAACAGCAGCCTAAATCAAGTCTGATTTCTAAGACCATAAAACAGAGGAGTAGAGTATAAAGGATTCACCCCATTGAGTGTGGTCCACCATTCCATCATGGCTAATAGATCATCCCCTCTCAACCTCATTCTCCTGCCTTCTCCCCTAAACTTTGATGCACTGACTAATAAACAACTTATCAACCTTTGCTTTAAATACACCCAATGACTTGACCTCCAGGTATCTGTGGCAATGAATTCTAGATTCAATGTTTCTGTTCTAAACATCTCCTCATCTCTGTTCTAAATGAACATTCCTCTATTTTGAGGCTGTGCTCTCTATTCCTGGACTCCTCCCACTACAGGAAACATACTCTCCACATCCACTCTATCTAGGACTTCCAATATCCAACAGGTTTCAATGTGCCCCCCCACCCCCGAACATTGGCTGCTCAACGATCTTTTTTTTATGAGTTTTTTCACTTTTTTGTGGGCATGGTGTGTTTATTTTTCCTTCACATTGGGTGTTCAACTGTCTTTTTTGTATATGGGTTCTTTAGGGTTTATTTCATGGCTGCTTTTTAGGAGATGAATCTCAGGGCTGTACAATGTATACATACTTTGATAACGAATGTACTTTGAACTTTGAAGTCAATTTATTATCAAGGCACGTAAATGTCACCATATACCATCTTCAGAGTCATTTTCGTGCAGGTGTTCTCACAGAACAAAGAAATACAACAGAATCAATGAAAGACCACAGACAAACAACCAGTGACAGAGCATACAAACTCCTTACAGACCACGCTAAGAATTGAACCCTGATCTCTGTCGCTATACACCACTACGCAAGCCTCTATGTTACTGTGGCGCCAAGAAACAGTGAGGTTAGTAGAGTGGGTGGCAAACAAAATTTAATGCAGCAAGTATGTTCAGAAGAACAAGTAGGATGATGTGGAGTAGAGCTCCCATTTTACAAGGGCTGCAGGAGCAAAGGACACTGGTGGGGTGTGGGTGCATGAACTATTCAAGGTGGCAAGGCCAGGCACACACAATACTGGGCTCTGGCAACAAGTATAAAAGCTGGGAAGGCAGGCTGTACCTTTACACTGGCTTCACCTCGTGTTCAGTTCCGGTCGCCTCGCTACTGAAAGGGTGCAAGGGTGTCAGAGAGGTTCCAGAGGAGATTCTGGAGGTTCCTGGGACAAGGGACTACAAGCTGGGATTGTTTTCTTCGAACATGTTCGACGTGTTGTGCCTTCAGAGATGCTCTTCTGCACACCACTGCTGCAATGCACGGTTACTTGAGTTACTGTCTCCTTTCTGTCAGCTTGAACCAGTCTTTCTCCTCTGACCACTCTCATTAACAAGGTATTTTCACCCACAGAACTGCTGCTCACTGAATTTTTTTTTGGTTTTCATACCATTCTCTGTAAAGCTCTACAGACTGTGAAAATCCCAGGAGATCAGCAGTTTCTAAAATACTCCAACCAAGTTGTCTGGCACCAAAAATCTTCCATAGTCAAAGTCACTTAGATCACATTTCCTCCCCATTCTGACGGTTGGTCTGAACAACAACTGAACCTTCTGACCATGTCTGCATGCTTTATACATTGAGTTGCTGTCATGATAGGCTGATTAGATACTTGCATTAACAAGGTGAAATCCAGATTAATGCACACAAAATGCTGGAGGAACTCAGCAGGTCAGACAGCATCAATGATGCCAATAGACAATAGGTGCAGGAGTAGGCCATTTGGCCCTTCGAGCCAACACCGCCATTCACTGTGATCATGGCTGATCATCCACATTCAGTATCCAGTTCCTGCCTTATCCCCATAACCTCTGATTCCGCTATCTTTAAGAGCTCTATCCATCTCTTTCTTGAGAACATCCAGAGACTTGGCCTCCACTGCCTTCTGGGGCAGAGCATGCCACATATCCACCACTCTCTGGGTGAAAAAGTTTTTCCTCAACTCTGTTCTAAATGGCCAACCCCTTAATAAACTGTGGCCTCTGATTCTGGACTCACCCATCAGCGGGAACATACTTCCTGCCTC
The DNA here is from genome assembly GCF_030028105.1 of Mobula birostris. Taxonomy (NCBI): domain Eukaryota; kingdom Metazoa; phylum Chordata; class Chondrichthyes; order Myliobatiformes; family Myliobatidae; genus Mobula; species Mobula birostris. The sequence continues at coordinate 28,245,283 of NC_092398.1, forward strand.
CAGTGTGTCCAATCCCTTAATAATCTTATATGTTTCAATCAGATCTCCTCTCATCCTTCTAAATTCCAGTGTATACAAGCCCAGTCGCTCCAATCTCTCAACATATGACAGTCCCGCCATCCCGGGAATTAACCTTGTGAACCTACGCTGCACTCCCTCAATAGCAAGAATGTCCTTCCTCAAATTTGGAGACCAAAACTGCACACAGTACTCCAGGTGTGGTCTCACCAGGGCCCTGTACAGCTGTGCAGCATACTTAATTCCCCTTATTATGAAGGCCAGTATGCCATTAGCTTTCTTCACCGCCTGCTGTACCTGCATGCTTGCTTTCAGTGACTGATATACAAGAACACCTAGATCTCGTTGTACTTCCCCTTTTCCTAACTTGACTCCATTTAAATAATAATCTGCCTTCCTGTTCTTACCACCAGTGGATAACCTCACATTTATCCACATTAAACTGCATCTGCCATGCATCTGCTCACTCACCCAGCCTGTCCAAGTCACCCTGCATTCTCATAACATCCTCCTCACATTTCACACTGCCACCCAGCTTTGTGTCATTGGCAAATTTGCTAATGTTACTTTTAATCCCTTCATCTAAATCATTAATGTACATTGTAAACAGCTGCGGTCCCAGCACTGAACCCTGTGGTACCCCACTGGTCACTGCTTGCCATTCCAAAAGGGACCCGTTAATCGCTACTCTTTGTTTCCTGTCAGCCAGCCAGCCAATCGTCTGTACTCTGCCCCCAATACCATGTGCCCTAATTTTGCCCACTAATCTCCTACGTGGGACTTTATCAAAGGCTTTCTGAAAGTCCAGGTACACTACATCCACTGGCTCTCCCTTGTCCATTTTCATAGTTACATCCTCAAAAAATTCCAAGATTAGTCAAGCATGATTTCCCCTTCGTAAATCCATGCTGACTTGGACCTATCCTGTTACTGCTATCCAAATGTGTCGTAATTTCATCTTTTATAATTGACTCCAGCATCTTTCCCACCACTAACATCAGGCTAACCGGTCTATAATTCCCTGTTTTCTCTCTCCCTCCTTTCTTGAAAAGTAGGACATTAGCCACCCTCCAATCCACAGGAACTGATCCTGAATTTATAGAACATTGGAAAATGATTACCAATGCGTCCACGATTTCTAAAGCCACCTCCTTAGGTACCCTGGGATGCAGACCATCAGGTCCCAGGGACTTATCAGCCTTCAGGCCCAACAGTCAATCCAACACCATTTCCTGCCTAATATAAATTTTCTTCAGTTCATCCACTACCCTGGGTCCTTTGGCCTCTATTATATGGGAGATTGTTTGTGTCTTCCCTAGTGAAGACAGATCCAAAGTACCTGTTCAACTCATCTGCCATTTCCTTGTTCCCCATAAAAATTCACCCGTTTCTGTCTTCAAGGGCCGAATTTTGGTCTTAACTACTTTCTTCCCTTTTCACATACCTAAAGAAGCTTTTACTATCCTCCTTTATATTCTTGGCTAGTTTACCTTCGTACCTCATCTTTTCTCCGTGTATTGCCTTTTTAGTTATCTTCTGTTGCTCTTTAAAAGTTTCCCAATCCTCCGGCGTCCCACTCATCTTTGCTATGTTATACTTCTTCTCTTTTATTTTTATTCCATTATTTCCCTTGTCAGCCACGGCCTCCCCTTAGGATCTTTCTTCCTCTTTGGAATGAACTGATCGTGCACCTTCTGCATTACTCCCAGAAATACCTGCCACTGTTGTTGCACTGTCATCCCTGCTAGGGTATTGTTCCATTAAACTTTGGCCAGCTGCTCCCTCATAGCACCATAGTTCCCTTTGTTCAACTGTAATACTGACACTTCCGATTTTCCCTTCTCCCTCTCAATTTGTAGATTAAAACTTATCACATTATGGTCACTACCTCCTAATGGCTCCTTTACCTCGAGGTCCCTGATCAAATCCGGTTCATTGCACAACACTAAATCCAGAATTGCCTTCTCTCTGGTAGGCTCCAGTACAAGCTGTTCTAAGAATCCATCTCGGAGGGACTCCAAAAACTCCCTTTCTTGGGATTCAGCACCAACCTGATTCTTCCAGTCTACCTGCATGTTGAAATCTCCCATAACAACTGTAGCATTACCTTTGCGACATGCCAATTTTAACTCTTGATTCAACTTACACCCTACATCCCTGATGAAGGGTCTCGTCCTGAAACGTCAGGTCTTTATTCCTCCTCATAGGTGCTGCCTGACCTGTCGAGTTCCTCCAGCATTCTGTGCGTGATACCATGGAGAGGAGGCTGGTTTCTGTTACGTGCTAAACCGTGTCCACAAATCTCTCCAATTCTTCGCAGTCTCTGGCAGAGCAGTTGCTGCTCTAAGTTGTGATGCATCCACTTAGGTTGTCCCTATAAAAACTGGTGAGGGTTGAAATGGAGCCAACCAGCACATCCCTAATCACTAATTCAGTATAACAACACAATGACCATTTTGCACTACAGTGGTCTTTGTTTTTCTGTTGTTCTAATCGTGTTCTCTGTTATATAATTTATGTTTTTCTCTGTGAATGCTGCTTATCTGAAGCTGCTGCAATTAAGCTTCTCAGTGCACCTTGTGCCCATGGACTTGTGGGTATGATTACAAACTGAACTTTGACCTTGACAACGTGTTTCCTTTAGGTTCCCACCATGCTGTTGGGTTGCTAAGTTCTAGGTGGGACCAGAGTCACATATAGCCAAGGGTGCCTACGTTTGACAGAAACCCTCCTGAGGGTGGACAAATGGGCTTTTAACTACAAGAAAGGCACCTGGGAGTGAACATCACTTGTCCTTGTCCCATTACATAGATCCAGAGGGGCTACTTACCATGTTGTGGTCAGGCTGCCCGGTGCCTGCTAGGGGGTGATGAGGAGTGACGTCCGCCCCCCGATCGGCCTCCGACGAACTTCGCACAATCTCTAGGGAATTGGCGATGATGGCTCTCATCTCCTCGATGAATTTCACCTTCTGAAGCTCCAGCATGAAGTTGTTTTGCACCTGAGGTAAAAGACATGAGAGACCTGATTGCTCTGGGGTGGAGGCAAACAGTGAAGGGAGGGACGGAGAGCGGGAGGGGTGGGTTCATTCGTTTGTTGTCCAAAAACCGAAAGAGCTGATCATGGATTACAGGAAGAACTGAGACAGGCTCACCCCGATCAATGTCACTGCAGTTGAGAGGGTGAGTAGTTTCAAGTTCCTTGGTATACACACCACCCAAGATCTCACCTGGACTGCTTTGTGGCAAAAAAAAAAGCACAACAGCGTCTCTTCCACCTCTGGTGACTGAAAAAGTTCAACATGAACTCCCAAATCCTCAAAACCTTCTACAGGGGCACCATTGAGAGCATCCTGACTGGCTGTATCACCACCTGGTATGGCACCAACCTTGATTGCTGGGCACTGCAGAGAGTGGTACAGACAGCCCAGTGCATCTGTGGATGTGAACTTCCTTCCATTGAGAAAATTTACAGCAGCAGGTGTATAAAGAAGGCCTAAGAGATCATTGGGGACACCAGTCACCCCAACTATAAACTGTTTCAGCTGCTTCTGTCTGGAAAACGGTACTGTAGCATTAAAGCCAGGACCTGTAGGCTACAGGACAACTTCTTTCTACAAGCCATTAGACTTATAATTTCACATGTCTGTAACGCAATGATTTTTACTCCCCTCATGTTGTGGGAAGGATGTAAGATTTAAATAAATAAATAATACGTGCCATGATGTATAATGTGGGTGATCACGGTCTATCCACGACCATTACTGTTCTTGGCAAATTTTTCTGCAGAATGGTTTGCCATTGCCTTCTTCTGGGCAGTGTCTTTACAAGATGGGTGACCACAGCCATTATCAATACCCTTCAGAGATTGTCTGCCTGGCATCAGTGATCACATAACCAGGACTTGTGATCTGCACCAGCTGCTCATACGACCATCTACCACCTGCTCCCATGACTTCACGTCATCCTGATCAGGGGGCTAAGCAGGTGCTACACCTTGCCAAGGGTGACCTGCAGGATGGTGGATGGAAGGAGCGCCTTACATCAACTTTGGTAGAGACGTATCTCCAACCTACCACCATAGGGGGAATGAGTGGCCTCTCAAATGCGGACAGGATGGGGCAAAGGGAGGGAGGAATCAAAGGACAAAAGGAATAGGTTCAGTGGGACCCCTACAGGTTTAAGATTCACACCTCAGACTCCAATTTCATTCTTCGTAGAGTACAGGAGACTGAGGGGTTACCCTGCTATAGGAAAGCTGTTACTAAGCTGGGAAGAGAGCAAAGAAAGGTTATCAAGGTTATTGCCAGGACTTGAGGGACTGAGGAAGAGGTTGGACTTTATTCATTTTTTATTTAATTATTATTATACTTTTGTTTCTCTTTTTGCATCGGCACAATTTGTTGTCTTTTGTACATTGATTGTTCATCCATCTTTGCTAGTGTAGTTTTTCATTGATTCTATGTACTTCTTTGTTCTACTGTGAATGCATTGGCTGTCTGTGCAAGTTGGCCCAAGTTGGTGTGGTCTTTTATTGAGTCTGTTATGGTTACCATTCTCAGGATTTATTGAGTATGCCCTCAAGGAAATGAATCTCAGGGCTGTATATGGTGACAGATGTATTAAACCACGTGAAGGTAGATTAGGGTGAATGCACTTAGTCTTTTCCCCAGGGTTGGAGGATCAAGAACGAGAGGGCATAGGTTTCATAGAAACATAGAAAATAGGTGCAGGAGTAGGCCATTCGGCCCTTCGAGCCTGCACCGCCATTTATTATGATCATGGCTGATCATCCAACTCAGAACCCCGCCCCAGCCTTCCCTCCATACCCCCTGATCCCCGTAGCCACAAGGGCCATATCTAACTCCCTCTTAAATATAGCCAATGAACTGGCCTCAACTGTTTCCTGTGGCAGAGAATTCCACAGATTCACCACTCTCTGTGTGAAGAAGTTTTTCCTCATCTCGGTCCTAAAAGGCTTCCCCTCTATCCTCAAACTGTGACCCCTTGTTCTGGACTTCCCCAACATCGGGAACAATCTTCCTGCATCTAACCTGCCCAATCCCTTTAGGATCTTATACGTTTCAATCAGATCCCCCCTCAATCTTCTAAATTCCAACGAGTACAAGCCCAGTTCATCCAGTCTTTCTTCATATGAAAGTCCTGCCATCCCAGGAATCAATCTGGTGAACCTTCTTTGTACTCCCTCTATGGCAAGGATGTCTTTCCTCAGATTAGGGGACCAAAACTGTTTCAGGTGAGAAGGGAGAAATTTAGTAGGAATCTGAGGGACAATTTTCTTTGTGTTTTTTAAAACATAAGTGGATGAGCTGCCAGAGAAAGTGCTTGAGTAATAAACATGAGAAATTCTGCAGATGCTGAAAATCCAAAGCTATGTATGTAAAATGCTGGAGCAACTCAGCAAGTCAGGCAGCATGCACGAAATGAACAGTCGCTTGTGCATCCTTGTGTTTAGTTTTTCACTGATTCCATTGTATTTCTTAGTTCTACTGTGAATGCTTGTATTTGGATGAATCTCAGGGTTGTGTATGGTGACAATATGTGTACTTTGATAACAAATTGACTTTTCAACTTTGAAAATAATTGGACAGGTATGTGGAAAGGAAAGGTCAAATTAAAGATCTTAAAGAATACTGATGGAAGAAAGAAGAGTTAAGATCAGATTGGGTGGGAACTATGGTCGGCGTCGACCAGTTGGGCTGAGGGCCCTGCTTCCATGCTGTGCGACTCTATGACGACTGGGTGAGGGTGTTCTTAGTGGTTTGTTCGGTCATCAGACTCACCATGTAGATGGCTATGTCTTCAGGGTCATCCCCATCCACATCAAACTTGAAAGTAACCATCTTGTTGTTGTGCGTCTCCAGCTGGCACTCCACCATGTTGTCGCCCTCACTGGAAACCTGTTGGTGGGGGCGGGGGGAGGGGTGGCATCAGGCTCACAGTGACACAGGTCTCAACATTTTCAGCAACACTGAACACTGACCTCCTCCTTCCCCAACTACTTCACCCCTCACACAGACTGCATTTGGGATATCAAAACCAGTTAAGACCATAAAGCACAGGAGGAGAATTAGGCCATTCGGCCAATTGAGTTTGCTCCACCATTCCATCATGGCTGATTTATTTTCCCTCTCAACCTCATTCTCCTGCCTTCTCCCTGTAACTTTGATGTCCTTACAAGAACATACCAACCTCTGCTTTAAATATATTCCCAGTAACTTGGCCTCCACAGCTGTCTGTAGCAATGAATTTCACAGATTCACCACCTTCTAGCTAAAGAAATTCCTCCTCATCTCTGTTCTAAAGGGACATCTTTCTACTTTGAGGCTGTGCTCTCTGGTCCTAGACTCCCCCACTATAGGAAGCACCCTCTCCACGTCCGCTTTATCTAGGCCTTTCAATCTTCAACAGGTGTCAATGAGATCCCTCCTTATTCTTTTAAACTGCAGTGAGTATAGGCATAGAGCTATCAAGCACTCCTCATACGCAAATTCCTTCATTCTCGTAGACCTTCTCTGGACCATCTCCAATGCTGCACATCCCTCATTAGAAAAGGGCCCCAAAAATACACACCATACTCCAAGTACGGCCTGATCAGTGCCTCATAAAGCCTCAGCAACATTTCCTTGCCTTTATATTCTAGTCCTCTCAAAACAAATGCTAACTGACTCAACCTGCAAATTAACCTGCATGAGGACTCCCAAGTTCCTTCGAATCTCTGATTTCTGAATTTTCTCCCTATTTAGAAAACAGTCTATGCCTTCATTCTTTCTACCAAAGTACACGACCAAACACCCTGCTACACGAAATTCCATCTGCCACTTTTTTGTTAATTCTCCTAATTTGTCTCAGCCCTTCTGCAGACCCCCTGCTTCCTCAACACCACCTGCCTCTCCAGCTATTGCCCACATCTGGCCTCCATGCTGTTTGGAGTGGAGAATTTGAGATTCACCACCCTCTGAGAGAAAGAATATGAACGCATGTCTGTTTTAAATGACCTGACTCTTAGTCTGAAACAAAGCCCTTCATTCAGCACACATACAAAATTCCACAATTACAAAATTTAAATTGATGATTGTTGGAATCAATGTTGTGTAATAATAGATAAAATATAAAGTGGTAAATTTTTTTTACAGACATGATCATGAACGTGTAGATTTATAAGGATGCTACCAGGAATAGAGCATTTGAATTATGGGGAAAGGTTAGATCTTTATTCCCTGGAGCAAAGAATTCAACATAATTGGTCCACATTCATTTATTTCCAAACAATACAGGCCCAATCTATTTCGCTTCTCCTCAGTGGACAATCCTACTATCCCACCATTCCAGTTACCTGCAAGACGGTCAGCTGGAACTTGGTCGACTTCTCCGGCCTTTCCCGTGCGCAGGAGGGCCTCCTCGGCTGAGACTTCTGGGCCTTTCCATTCCCAAGGTCACTGCCGTTGGAGACTTCTTTAACCGCGTCAGGAGTCCCACTGAGAATGCAGAACTGTTGTAAGTACGTCTCCAAGAGGAAAAGCCAGCAACACTGAACTCTTCTGTGGATCATTTATAACGTTACAGCTGAAGTGGGAAGACATCTGTGATAGCCTAGCTGCCAAAGTGGGAGGGGATGCGTGAAGGAGAAAGTGGAGGGGAGGGCAGGTGGAGAAAGTTACAATGCAGAGAAGGAAAGAGGCAGGGGCCCCGGAACCAAAAAGGAGAGGGAATCAGGAACCAGAGAGATCAAACAATAGTGGGACTTTTAGGAGCACTAATATACAGAGGGATCTTGGGGTGCAAGTCCACATTTCCCTGAAAGTGGCAGGGTGGTAAAGGCAGTGTACGGCATATTTGCCTTCATCTGATGCAACATTGAGCATACAAGTCAGGAAGTATAAAACTTTACTTGGACCATTTGTGGAATACAGTGGATTCTGGTTAATTGGGAAACATCTGGACCAATACATTTGGCCCAACGTGTTATCATTTTAGATGATCTGTACTGGGTTCAATACGTAAGTGCATTTACAAAGAAAGCACGGCAGCGCCTCTGCTTTCTTAGAAGTTTGTGAAGATCTTGGCATTATCTAAAACTTTGACAAACTTCTATAGATGGGTGGTGGAGAGTATATTGACTGGATATATCGCAGCCAGGTACGGAAATACCAATGCTCTTGTACAGAAAAGCCTAAAAATAGTAATGGATATGGCCCAGTCCATCATGGATGAGCCCTCTCCACCGGTAAGTATCTATACGGAGTGCTGTTGCAGGAAAGCAGCATTCATGATCAAAGGCCCTCAACATCTCTCATGCTCTCTTCTTGCTGGGGCCATCAGAAAGAAGGTACAGAAGGCTCAGGACTCACACCACCAGGTTCAGAAACAGTTATTACCCCTCAACCATCAGGCTCTTGAATTAGATGGGATAACTTCACTCAAATTCACTCGCCCCATCACTGAACTGTTCCCACAACTTATGAATTCATTTTCAAGGACTCGATATTTATTGCTTATTTAGTATTATTGTTATTATTTCATTTTTCCCCTCTTTCTTTTTGTATTTGCAGTTTGTTGTCTGTCCTGTGGGTGCAGTCTTTCATTGAGTCTATTGTGTTTCTTGTTTTTACTGTGATTGCCTGCAAGAAAATGAATCTCGGGGTTGTATGTGGTTACATATATGTACCACCTGTAATCCGGTTCCTTCGATAATTTGGCACTGATTTAAAATTTTCCACGCAACTGTAATTTCAAATTTCCTGGGCCACTGTACCAATCTGCTGCGCATTGTTTTGGTTGCGCTAGATCTGTTCACGTGTTGGTGCGCTCTTGTAAGCACAGACAGGCGATTCCTGCCTGTTTTCCTGCATTTATTAACATCATTTGCCTGAGGCGCAACCGCCCGGCACCCACCAGCCGGCAGGGGAGCTGGCACGCACTGGGTCGGTCTGCCTTCTTGCCCACCTGCCGGCAGTCGCGCACTGTCCTCTGGCGTCACCTGGCTGGCGCTCCATTCTTTTCTGCCTACGACCTCAGATCAGAAGTGGCAACCCGCTGAATTTAAGCATATTACTAAGCAGAGGAAGAGAAACTAATGAGGATTCCCTCAAAAACTGCGAGTGAAGAGGGAACAGCCCAGCGCCCAATCCCCGGCTGTCTGGCGATTGCGTGAAATGTGGTGTATAGAAGACCTCTTTCCTCTGACTTCTACTTCTGCTCACCCAGATGTGCTGCCACCAACATCAACAGTTTGTGAAGAAACTGTTGTGCTAGTTTCAGCACCAGTTCCTGATGCTTCACTCATTTTTCAAGATGAAGATGTTGATGATCCTGACAACCCCACACTTGCAGACATGTAACTTTGTCTGAAGATATATTAAACGTCTCACTTTAGAAGCGGAAGTGCTCAACTGTTCTGTATGAGTTAATTTCTGTACATTTACCTGTTCCCTTTATTTTATTTGTGCCTGTACAGTATATTAATTTCTTAAAATTTCACTTGCTACTCATTTAATATTCCTGTTTCATTATTATCTAACTTGTACTGATTTATATGATATTTTAAAGGTATGATGAGGCAGTTAGCTATTGCTTAATGTGATCCTTCCGTAGTTCGGCATTTTCACTAATCCGCCACTCCTCAGGTGCCGGATTATAGGTCGACCTGTACTTTGATAATAAATTTATTTTGAACTTTGAATTAAGTGGATGCCTCAATTAGCCTTCAGTTTCATGGAAATAGTTAATAAGGTATAAAAAAGACAAAGTAACTGAGTAACAAATTACGTATTTAAATGGAATATTGAACAAATTGGAACACTACCAATATAACTACAGTATTATAAAACTGTGCATTAGTTCCAAATAATTATTGATGGAGGAGTTCATCCAGTGTATCTTTCGATCCACTGTAAATGAACAAGCTCAGTGCAGACACCTGGTGCAGTTCCTAGACTGCTTTCATTACCTTCCTGCATGAAGTAGTGTCAAAAATTACTGCTTTTTCATCTGACATCGGTCAGCCTAAATGAGTAACATAACACAAGCATATGCAACTGACGCTATTAAAAATCAGTTTGCTCTAAGCATGGTGCAGTGTCTAACGGCCATAGAAGTACACACGACCGGCACTAGTTAGAAACTGTTTGGCAACAGTCTCCTGTCCCAATTAAGTGGTATAACGTCCCAAAATAAATGAGGGAAATCCCAGCTAGTTTCTTGAATAGTTTTCATTCTTCAAGAGTTGTTTCAAATAAGCGGATGCCCCAATTAACTGATGGCCAATTAACTGGAATCCACTGTAATGTGCAGAGTTTAGGTTCTTACAGGAAGGATGTGAAGGCTTTGGGGAGGGTTCATTCAGCAGGATTAGAGAGTATCATCTAAAAAGGAGAAGTTGGACAAAGCCAGATTTCTTATTCTTGGAAGACCTGATATAAATATACAGGACTATGAGAGTCATGGATAGGGTAGAGTATCAGTCTTTATCCCCTGGGCTGGATATTCCAAATGCTAGCGAGTATAGGTTTAATATAGAACAGTCCAGTACAGTACAGATGCTTTGACGTATAATGTTGTACTGACATTTTAACGTACTCTAAGATCAATCTAACCCATCTCTCCTACATAGCCCTCTATTTTTCTATCATCCATGTGCCTAACAGTCTCCATGCCCCTCATGTACCTGCCTCTGCAACCACCCCAGCAACATGTTCCATGTACCCACCACTCTGTGTAAAAATCCTGGCTCTGACATCCCCTTACAGTTTACTTTAATCACCGTAAAATTATGTCCCCTCGTATTAGCCATTTCCACCCTGGGGGAAAAAAAAATCTCTGGCTATCCACTTGATCTATGCCTCTTATCATCTTAAACACCTCTTACTAAGTCACCTCTCACCCTCTTTTGCCCCAAAATGAAAAGCCCTAACTCGCTCAACCTTCCCTCATAAGACATAGCCCAGCACCACCAGATTGAGGAACAGTTATTACCCCTCAACCATCAGGCTCTTGAACCAGTGGAGATAAATTCACTCACCCTATCACAGAACTGTTCTCACAACCTATACACTCACTTTCAAGGACTTGTCGTCTCGTGCTATTGATATTTATTGATTACTTATTATTGTTATTTTTTTTTCTTTTGTATTTGCAGTGTGTTAACCCTTGCACATTGCTTGTATGTCTGTCCTGTTAGGTGCAGTCTTTCACTGATTCTATTGTGTTTCTTGTATTTACTGTGTATACCCGTAAGAAAATGAATCTCAGGGTTGTTTATGATGACATATATGTAAATAATAAATTCATTTTGAACTTTGAGCTCTAGTCCAAGCAGCATCCTGGTAAATCTCCTCTAAAGCTTCCACATCCTTCCTATAATGAGGTGACCAGAACAGAACACAATACTCCAAGTATGGTCTAACCAGGGTTTTATAGAGCTGCAACATTACCTTGCGACTCTGAACTCAACTCTCCCGGCTAATGAAGGCCAACAGACCATACACCTTCTTAACCACCCCTCAAATTCCCCGAAAATTTTGAGTGACCTACAGATGTTTAAGGTGGGAGGAGGTAGATTTTTGAAAAGCACAGAGTGTAAGCAGGTGAAGCAGGCATGATGATGAAGTTTAAGAGGTATTTAGACAGACACGTAAACAGGCAGCGAGTGAGGGGCATGGACCATGTGTGGGACGATGGGATTCATTCAGATTAGCTTCATGTTCAGCACAGGCATGGTGGGTCAAAGAGTCTGCTCCTGTGCTGTACCGGTGTTGGGACCCAGGAAAAGCGGGTAAGAGATGGGGACGTGGGGAGAGAGAAGAAGACAAGGGGAATTCCCAGCTCGCTGGTACAGTCCGCTTAAGGAGCTCGCCAACCCTTCACATACAGCAGTCTGGACCCAACTGCATTTATCATACCAACTGGGAAGGGGGCTATTGCCAGTAGCTTGAACAGTAACCCTACCTCTGGTTATCCTGCATCTGTCTCGCAGGCCTCTGGGAATCCGGAACCACCAGCTGGGTCAGGGGCTGCAGATTGACAGCAAAACACATGTTAGCATTCTGTATCATTGAACCTGTTAGAAACAAATCACTGCTTAGATGCACAAAAACTGTACAATGGCCTCCACACCACTCCTGGCAGTGCGTTTCACACAACTACCACTCTGTACAAAGCCTACTTCTGACATCCCACTCTATAATTTCCCCCAAGCACCTTAAAGTTATGCCCCTTTTATTAGCCATTTCCAGCCTGGGGAAAAGTCTCTGACTGTCCGCTTGATCTATGCTTCTTACCTTCTGTACTTGCATCAAGGCCCCTCTTATCCACCTTTGCTCCAGAGAGAATCCTTGTAAGACATGCTCTCCAGTCCAAGCAACATCTGGGTAAATCTCCTCAGCACCCTCTCTAAAGCTTCTCCTGCAGATTTCCTGCTCCCTCAACTGACCAGTCCCATGACACCCCCCCCCTCACCCCACTGAGACCAATGCTGAGCTTTGGTGCTTACTCACCGCAGTTGTCTGCTGGTATCCAGCCACGGCCTGCTGCTGCGGCTGAGAGAGTCCTGCTGAAGGGTGGTGCGACTCCACGCTGGAACCCGAGGAGACCTGTGGCGCACACGTGCCAGGCTCTGCGGCAGAGGCAACTGCGGTGGTGAAACCCACGCCTCCCTGAGTGTCAGAGCACATGGCAGAGGGTGGGTTGCTGTCTGACACACTGTCAACTGCAGGATGATGATTCAGTGGGGAGGGGGGTTGGAGAGGAGGGGAGGGGAGGTCAGAGAGAGGGGAAGAGGGGGGAAGGGGGGAAGAGGGGGGAAGGGGGGAAGAGGGGGGAAGGGGTGAAGGGGGAAGGGGAAGGGGGAAGGGGGAAGGGGGGAAGAGGGGAAGAGGGGGGAAGGGGAGGAAGAGGGGGAAGGGGTGAAGGGGAAGGGGGAAGGGGGAAGGGGGAAGGGGAAGGGGGAAGGGGGAAGGGGGAAGGGGGAAGGGGGAAGGGGGAAGGGGGAAGGGGGAAGGGGAAGGGGAAGGGGAAGGGGAAGGGGAAGGGGAAGGGGAAGGGAAAAGGGGAAGGGAGAAGGGGAAGGGAGAAGGGGAAGGGGAAGGGAGAAGGGGGAAGGGGGAAGGGGGAAGGGGGAAGGGGAAGGGGAAGGGGAAGGGGAAGGGGAAGGGGAAGGGGAAGGGGAAGGGGAAGGGGAAGGGGAAGGGGGAAGGGGGAAGGGGGAAGGGGGAAGGGGGAAGGGGGAAGAGGGGGGAAGAGGGGGGAAGAGGGGGGAAGGGGGGAAGGGGGGGAAGAGGGGGAAGAGGGGGAAGAGGGGGGAAGAGGGGGAAGAGGGGGGAAGAGGGGGGAAGAGGGGGGAAGGGGGGAAGGGGAAGAGGGGGAAGAGGGGGAAGAGGGGGGAAGAGGGGAAGAGAGGGAGAAGAGAGGGGGAGGCATGGAGGTGGGGGTGGAGGGGGAGGGGGAGAAGAAAAGAAGCTATATTAGAACATATGGCATTGTCTCACCCAAACACAGCCTGCAATTACTGAAGATTCCCCTCTTGTAGATTAGGCAACTAATCTAATCTCTTGCAAAGAGTCTAACAGATTTCTACAGATGTACGAGGGCGAGCATTCTGACTGGTTGTATCACTGCATGGAATGAAGGCTCCAATGTATAGGATCACAGGAGTCTGCAGAAGTCAGTTAGCTAGCTCCTTCATGGGTACAGCCCTCCCTGCTGTCGAGGACATCTTCAGGAGGCAGTGCCTCAAGATGACAGCATCCATCACTGAGGGCCATCACTATCTGGGACATGCTCTCTTCTCATCACTACCATCAGTCAATAATTCAGGTACAGCTTCTTCCTCTCTGCCATCAGATTTCTGGATGGTCCAATGTGAGATTAGCTTTATTTATCATGTGTACATCGAAACATACAGTTGCTGTTTGCGTCAACGACCAACACAATCTGAGGATGTGCTGAGGGCACATAGGCGTTGCCATGCGTGTCCACAATTTACCAACCCTAACCTGTACGTCTTTGGAACATGGGAGGAAACCCATGCCGTCACGCGGAGTATGAGCCAATTCCTTACAGACAGCGGTGGGAATTGGACTCCGATTGTTAGCTACTATGCCAAAGTAACTCATTATTCCACTCTCTTTCTCCTGTTCTGCTCAGAATTTATAGTAGTTGTTATGTTTTTGAACTGGACTGCTGTGACAAAACAATAAATTACATGCCATATGTAAAAGTCAGAAATAACAAATATAATTCTGCCCACAAAATGACAGCCAGGCCATCCGCTCACTCGTTTCCCTGAGCCGTACTCTTTGGCTGGCCCACCAGCTCCCCAAGCACACCTGGAGTAGGGTTGCCAACTGTCCCGTATTAGCCGGGACATCCCGTATATTGGGCTAAATTGGTTTGTCCCATTTGGGACCGCCCTTGTCCTGTATTTCCCTTGCTAAGGTAGAGAGTTCATATGAAACCGTTTGTAAGCCGAAATGGCAGAAAGCGAAGAAGCAATTACCATTAATTTATATGGGAAAAATTTTTGAGCGTTCCCAGACCCAAAAAATAACCTACCAAATCATACCAAATAACACATAAAACCTAAAGTAACACTAGCATATAGTACAAGCAGGAATGATATGATAAATACACAGCCTCGATAAAGTAGAAATAATGTATGTACAGTGTAGTTTCACTCAGACAGAATCGGGAAGATTAAGCCAAAACTGATTTGTAGGAAAAAAAATTGGCACATACATGCATGCGCACGTCACGCATGCGCACGTCACGCATGCGCACACAGGTGCCCGTGCAAGGTTTCATGGTCATGGTAGTCTTTCTCGGGGTAAACACAAGTGTCCCGTACTTGACTGCTACTTTTGTCACTTGTTTGGGAGTGAGAAAGTTGGCAACCCTAACCTAGAGTATGATGAAACCTATCTGAATGACACTGGGACGTGGGAGGAAACTGGAGCACTCGGATTGTGGCCGGGGGTGGGAGAACCTACATAGTCACTAGAATGTGCAAACTCCACACATACTCTCACACTCAGAGGGAGAGAGATGCATATATATATATACATACACACACACACACCATTGAAACGGGCTGCCACGGGTGGTGACAGGGCAGACACAATAGAGGCATTTAATAGGCTTTTAGATAGACAAGTGAATATACGAAGAATGGAGAGACATGGATCCTGTGCAGGCAGAGGGGATCAGAATCATATAAAAATATTACCAAACATGAAATACAAATATATAAAACATAAAAAAGAGCAAAATAGTCAGGTAATGCTCAGAAATCTGACGCCAGAGGAGAAGCAGTTCAGAAAATGCTGACTGCGAGTCCTCAGTCTCCCGTGCCTCCACCGCCCCCCCACCCAATGGTAATACAGAAAGGAAGGGGGCACAGCTCTGGATGGTGGAGATCTTTAAACTTTTAAGAGATACAGCACAGTAACAGGCCCCTCCAGCCCAACGAGCCCATGCCACATAATTGCACCCATGGACCAATTAACCTACCGACCGATACGTCTGGAATGTGGGGGGGAACCGGAGCAGCCGGAGTAAACCCAAACGGACACAGGGAGAAATACAGACTGCTTACAGATAGCGGCAGGAATTGACGCCAGATCACTAACACAGTAATAGTGTTACACCAGCCATGTCACCCTCCTCCCTCTGCGATGAGTTTAATTTGACGTCACGGACGGTAAAGACAGAGTGGGCTGAAGGGCCTGTTCCTGTTTGTCATCTATATCAACAATGTAGCAAACTAGATCAACACAGCTGCCGATGACATCAAGACGGGGTGGGGGTGGGGTGCAGTGGATAGCAAGGAAGATTATCAAAACTTCTAGCCGGAAAAATGAGCAGAAAAATGGCAAATAGTCGACTGTACCTCTTCCTATAGATGCTGCCTGGCCTGCAGCATTCACCAGCAATTTTTGTGTGTTGCATAAATAGAATTTAATGCAGACAAGAGTAAGGTGTTGCACTTTGGGAGGACCAACCAGGGTAGGTCTTACACAGTGAACGGTAGGGTACTGAAAGTGCAGCAGAGAAGTATCTGGGAACACAGATCCATAACTTCTCGAAAGTAGCATCACAGGTAGATAGAGTCATTAAAAAAAAACATTTGACACATTAGCCTTCATAAATGAAGTCACTGAGTACAGGAGCTAGGATGTTACGTCGAAGTTGCCTAAAATGTAGTGAGAACTAATTTGGATATTGTGTGTAGTTCTGGTCATCTACCTACAGGAAAGATATCAATAAGGCTGAAAGAGTGTAGAGCTAATTTATAGGAATGTTACCGGGACTTGAGAACCTGAGTCATAGGGAAAGGGTAAATAAGTTAGGACTTAACTCCCTGGAGCACAGGAGAATAAGATTTGATAAGAGATTTACAAAATTATGAGGGGTATAGACAGGGTAAATGTAAGCAGGCTTTTCCACTGAGTTTGGGCAAGACTAGAAATCGGGACCATAGGTTGAGGGTGAAAAGTGAAAGACTTGAGGGGAATTTCTTCAGTCAGAGGGTGGTGCGAGTGTGGAATGAGATCCCAGTGGGAGAGGCAGGTGCTTGATGTAACATTTAAGAGATGTTGGATAAGTACAAGGATGGGAGGGGTGTGGAGGGTTATGGTCCGGGTGCAGGTTGCTGGAACTAGGCAGTGTAACAGTTTGGCACAGACTAGAGGCCGAAGGGCCTTTTGCTCTATGGGTGTGTGGGTGCATGTTGGACGTGCGTGGGGGGGGGCGGGTGTGTGAGGCGTGTGTATATATACACACACGTGTACAACAGATGAGGTCAAGGTAGTGAGTAGTACACAAGAGCTGTTTGTACAAGAGCACAGTCCAGGTATGGGTCGATGCAAAACAGATGGGCTGAAGGGTCTGTTCCATGCTACTTAACAACTGAATCGTTAACCTGCTTCCCACGGATGCTGCCAGGTTTTGCCCGGTGTGTTTCTAGAGGGGAGGACTACTCCAGTGAAAGCAGGAGGAGAACGGTCGGATAGCGCCAGGGGAACAGGACTGGACAATGCTGGGGGAGCAGGGAGAGGTGGGGGACGGAGCGAGAGGAGGTGGAAGCTTACCTGAAGCAGTGTTGGCGAGCAGCTTACTCTGCAGCACATGCTGGTCGACCTCTGGGTCCTCCGACTCGGGCGGGTGGTGGTGCCAGCCGGCAGCAGCCGGGGGCAGCGGCTGCTCCGGCTGAGGGCGCAGCTTCTCCTGCTCCTCGACCTCGCGGATCTGCTGCGTCCTCTGGCGCTTCCGCTTGATGAAGGAGACCCGGTCGCGGATGGACTTGCACAGCAGCTTGGAGTCGCTCTCGTGGAAAAAGCCCGATCGGACCTGGAACCACCAAACGTGCTGCAGGTCAGTGGAGGTGGCAAACGGCAATGACGATCGTCTCCGCAGCCCCCCACCTCAGCCCACAGGGAACAGAGAGAAGCTGCATTAGCACCCCAAAGGTGCTAGACTCAGAGACACGCACACAGGGAGACACACAAACATGCAGTCAGCAAGATACACAAGAAAAACAGAGAGAGAGAGAAAAACACACATGTGTGTAAGCACTTGCGCACACATGCACGCAGGGAGACATTCAGGGAGACAACACAGGGAGGCACAGGCAAACACAGTAACACACACTAGTGCGGAGGGAGACGTGCACACTGAGATCACACACACATACACACAGGGAGACACGCAGAAGGTTTGGGACCCGTTAAGCACTTGCCATCTCCTGTGCCACCTCCTCAGGGGTGTCCTGCTCCAGGTCGAAGCTGAACTCCAGCGCCTCGTTGTCCTTGTGCTTGCCTTTCAGCTTCTTGGGGTCTTCCACCCAGATGCGCAGGGCGAGCGAGGAGTCCTGCCTAGTGTCCTCTTTAGCCAGTTCAATCCGCAGGCCCGTGTCCTCGGCAAAGAAGGCGTAGCTCAGGAGGTCCTTTATGGCAAGCCTGTGCAAAGGTGATCAGAGGTTAGGCCATGCTCCTTGAATCTCTGGAGGACCAGGTTTGAGGTGTGGGGAGGACTCTAGACTGCACACCTTTGCTTCAGAATCAGAATCAGGTTTATATCACTATAATATGTTGTGTTTTGCAGCAGCAGTACAGGGCAATACATTAAAATTATTACTATGTTACAATAATATATACAAAATATATAAATATTGCAAACTACAGTAGGTAGACTGGACCAGAAGATATTTATACTGCAGCAGTACAGTGCAATACATAAAAATACTATAATTGACCATAAAAAGTACAAATCTGTAGCCACTTTATTAGATATACCTGTGCACAACCCGCTCGTTAATGCAAACATCTAATCAGACAATCATGTGGCTACAACTCAACGCATAAAAGCACGCAGACACGTGAAGAGGTTCAGTTATTGTTCAGACCAAACATCAGAATGGGGAAGAAATTTGATCAAAGTGACTTTGACTGTGGAACGATTGTTGGTGCCAGGCAACAGAAACTGCTGGTCTGCTGGGATTTTCATGCTTAAAAGAGTTTATAGGGGATAGTGCAAAAAACTTTTAAAAAGCATCTGGTCAGCGGTAGTTGTGTGTGTGAAAACGCCTTGTTAATGAGAGATCAGAGGAGAATGGCCAGCCTGGTTCAATCTGACAGGAAGACGACAGTAACTCAAATAACCATCCGTTACATCAGTGGTGTGCAGTGGTGTGAATACACGACACATTGAACCTTGAAGTTTATGGGCTACAGCAGCAGAAGACCACACCAGGTTCCAATAAAGTGGCCACTGAGTGCATATATTAAAAATGAAATGTCGTGCAAAAAGAGCAAAAATAGTGAGGTCGTGTTCATGGGTTTATTGTCCATTGAAAAATCTGATGGTGGAGGGGAAGAAGTCTTTCCTGAAACATTGAGTGTGGGTCTTCAGGCTGCTGTACCTCCTCCCTGATGTTAGTAATGAGAGAGGGCATGTCCCTGATGGTGACAGTCCTCACTGTTGGATGCTGCCCTCTTGAGGCATCACTGGTTGGGGAAGCTAGTGCCTACTATGAAGCTGGCTGACTCTACAACCCTCAGCAGCAGTTTCCAGTCTTGTGCATTGGCACCTCCATACCAGACGGTGGTGCAACCAATCAAAATGCTCTCTACCTTGCATCAGTGGAAATTCGCTTGAGTTGTTGCTGACATAATAGTTTGGGGAAACACCTTTACTTTTGAACTTCTGTAAGAACAGTGTTCAGTTGGGGATTGTTTGGTTCCAAATTCTTCTCAGATAGTATCTTGACTATGAAACAATGTCTATTTTTCACCTATACATTAATATTCTAGTAAACCCTACCTAACAGATTGGAAATACCTGCATCACGGTACAAGAACGTAAGAAGCAGAAGGAGGAGTAGGCCATCTGGCCCGTTGAGCCTGCTCTACCATTCAATAAGATTATGGCTGATCTGACCATGGAATCCTTTCCACCTACCTGCCTTTTCCCCATAACCCTTAATTCCTCTACAATGCCAAAATCTATCCAACCTTGTCTTAAATATATTTACTGAGGTAGCCTCCATTGCTTCATTGGGCAGAGAAATCCACAAATTCACCACTCTTTGGGAAAAGCAGTTCCTCCTCATTTCCGTCCTAAATTTACTCCCCCAAATCTTGAAGCTATGCCCCTTAGTTCTAGTCTCACCTAGCGGTAGAAACAACTTTCCTGCCTCCATCTTATCTATCCCTTTCATAATTTTATATGTTTCTACAAGATTTTCTCTCATACTTCTGAATTCCAGCGAGTATAGTCCCAGGCAACTCAATCTCTCCTCGTAATCCAACTCCTTTATTTATGGAATCAACCTGGTGAACCTCCTCTGCACTGCCTCCAAAACCAGTCTACCCTTCCTCAAAAAAAGAGACCAGAACTGCACACAGTACTCCAGATGCGGCCTCACCAGTACCCTATACAGTTGCAGCATAACCTCCCTGCTCTTAAATTCAATCCCTCTAGCAATGAAGGCCAACATCCCATTTGCCTTCTTGATAGACTGCTGCACCTGCAAACCAAACTTTTGTGATTCATGCACAAGACTCCCAAGTCCCTCTGCACAGCAGCATACTGCAATCTGTTACCATTTAAACTGTAATCTGATCTGCCATTTTTCCTTCCAATGTGGATGACCTTGCATTTACCAACATTGTACTCCATCTGCCAGACCCTTGACCACTCAGTTAACCTATCTACATCTCTCTGCAGACTCTGTATCCTTGGCACAATTTGCTTTTCCACTCAATTTAATGTCATCAGCAAACTTAGATATACTACATTTGGTCCCTTGATGCAGATCGTTAATATATATTGTGAACAGTTGCGGGCCCAGCACCGACCCCTGCAGCACACCATTCACCACTGATCGCCAATCGAAGTAACACCCTATGTATCCCAACTGTCTGCTTTCTATTGGTTAACCAATCCTCTATCCATGCTAATACATCACCCCCAACTCTATGCATGCTTATCTTATGGGTAAGTCTTTTATGTGGTACCTTTTTGAACACCTTCTGGAAATCAAAGTAAATAACATCCATTTGTTCCCCTCTACCCACTGCACTTAATATTGATGCATCCTAACTGGACGGATCAGGGCTTAGTACAGCAACTCCCCTGCCCATGGCAACAAGATACTGCAGAGATTTGGATGCAGCCCAGCGCCTCATGGAAACCAGCCTCCCATCCACGGACTCCTCACTGCCTCGATAAAACAACCACATAATCAAAAAGCCCAACCACTCCGAACATTCTCTCATTCCGCCTCCTCCCACTGGGCAGAAGATACAAGCTATAAAAGCCTGAAAGCACACACCACCAGGCTTAAGGACAGCTTCGATCCCGGTGTCATAAGACTAGTGCACTACTACAATAAGATGGACTCTTGTCCTCACAACCTATGTTCTTGCACATTATTGTCTGCCTGCACTGCACTCTCTCTCTGTAAACTTAACACTTTATTCTGCTTTCTTTTACAGCACTGTAATAGGCTCTTCTAGCCCAACAAGCCTGTGCTGCCCAACTACACCCAAGTGACCAATTAAACTACTGACAAATTAGTGTTTGAAACGTGGGAGAGAACCAGTCCATCCGGAGGAGAAACCCATTCTATTAGAACAGAGATGAGGAGGAATTTCTTTAGCCAGAGAGTGGCAAATCTATGGAATTTGTTTCAACAGGTGGCTGTGGAGGCCCAGTCATTGGGCATATTTACAGTGGAGGTTGATAGGCTTGTGGTTTACCAAGGAATCAGAGGTTATGGGGAGAAGGCAAGAGAATGGGGTTGAGAAGGAAAATAAGTGATGGAATGGCCTAATTCTGCTCCTAATGGTCACCTGTTTGACTTCGGAACAGCCCACGCAGCATTGTTACCTGGATAACTTTCCCCAAGCAGCAAGGCTGATCAACACTTCCACCTACTAACCCACCCCTCCATACCCCAATCACCACTACTTTATCATTTCATGTCAGTCAACTTACATACAGACACTCCTGTGCCTAGCGTCACTTTATGGACAACCAATCAATCAGTCTATGTACATAAGCTAATATATTTATATTTATTGTGTTTTTAAATTTTTATTGTGTTCTGTAGACATTAGGTGGAGAGCATATTGATTAGTTGCATCACAACCTGGTATGGAAACACCAATACCCTTAAATGGAAAATCCCACAGAAAGAAGAGGCTATGGCCCAGTCCATCACAGGTAAACCCCTCTCCACCAGTGAGGGCATCTACACGGAGTGCTTCACAGGAAAGCAGCATCATCATCAAGGACTCCCACCTCCCGCCCATGCTCTCTTCTCACTGCTGCCATCGGGAAGCAGCTTCAGGACTCGTGCCACTAGGCTCAGGAACAGTTATTACCCCTCAACAATCATGACCTTGAACCAGAGGGGATAACCTTAATCGTTCCATCACTTCAACCATTCCCACAAACTACGGACTCACTTTCAAGGATTCTTCATCTCATGCTTTTGATATTTATTGCTTATTTATTATTATTTCTTTTCTTTTCTGCGCTGTTGGGTGCATTCTTTACTGATTCTATTATGTTTCTTGGATTTACTGAGGATGACCGGAAGCAAATGAATCTCAGGGTTATTTATGGTGACATATATGCACTTTGATAATAATTAACTTTAAACTTTGGACTTTCATCCTATTGATTTTTTCTGTGCTGTATCGGATCTGGAGTAACAATTACTTTGTTCTCCTTTACACTTATGTACTGGAAATGACATTAAGCAACCTTGATTTTGAATAAGCTGCTATGATGCTTTTGCTTGCAGTTTCAACTAATTTCTTCCCCGTTTCCTCACTGCAACTCTGTCATGGAGAGCCCCTGTTGCTTGCCCAGCCCCATCTGTAAAACCCACCTTTCCGACTTGTTCTGTCGGATGCATCCTTCGATGATTTCCTTGATCTCGGGGTCGCTCACCTTATTAAAGCTTGCCGGTTTAATGCCCTAGGAGCAGGAACACAAGGGCAGATTTTACAAAAGCAGCCCCAGCAAAGAGCAGACAGAAAGTAACACTCTCCAATGTCTTCCCCTGATGCCAGCACCACTGCAGTGTAGAACTTACCATGTATGAGAACGCTGGACAGAAATGGGCCCCTTTAACTCAACTTTAATGCCATATTTAAGTTTGCTGACACCACCTCTATTGTTGTCCGAAGCAGCATGTAGGAGGAAGATTCAAAATTTGGCTGAATGGTGCCACAACAACCTCTCTCACAACATCAGCAAACCCAAACAGCTGATTATTGACTACAGGAGGGGGAAAATAGAGGTCCATGAGCCAGTTCTCAAAAGGGAATCTGAGGTGGAGAGGACTGGTAACTTTACATTCCTTGGTCTTATCATATCAAGGGATCTGAGCCGTGATCAGCACACTAATGCCATAAGGAAGCACAGCCGCACCTTTACTTTTTTAGGGGTTTGAATAGATTCAGAATGACATCAAAATTTTGACAAACTTCTACAGATGTAGGGTGGAGAGTATCCTGACTGTTGCATCACAGCCTGGTATGGAAACACTAATGCCCAAGAAAGGAAAGGCCGACTATAGGTAGTGGATATAGTCCAGTCCACCACCACAGGAAAAGCTCTCCCTGTCATTAAGCACATTTACAAGGAGTGCTGCTACAAGAAAACGGAATCCATCATCAAAGAGCCCAGCAACCAGCCCATGCTCTCTTCTCACTACTACCATTGGGCAGGAGGTACAGCAGCCTTAGGTCCCACACCACCAGGTTCAGAAACAGTTATCACCCTTCAACTGTGAGGCTCCTGAACCAGCGTGGATAACTTCACTCACCTCAACTCTAAATTGATCACTGAACACAACCAATGGACTCACTATTAAGGACTTAATTAATTAATCAAGCAATCATATAAATAAATTATCATTTAATCAATTAATTAATATTTGCACAGTTTTGTTTCTTTTCACATTGACCATTTGTCCACCTTTGCTTGTGTAGTTTTTTATTGATTTTGTTGTAGTTCTGTTGTTGTTGTTGTTGTTGTGAAAGCCTATAAGAAAATGAATCTCAGGGTACTCTATAGCAGCGGTCCCCAACCACTGGGCCGTAGAGCATGTGCTACCAGGCCGTGAATAAACGATATGAGTCAGCTGCACCTTTCCTCATTCCCTGTCATGCACTGTTGAACTTGAACATAGGGTTGCCAACTGTCCCATATTTGCCGGGACATCCCATATATTGGGCTAAATTGGTTTGTCCCATATGGGACTGCCTTTGTCCCGTATTTCCCCCGCTAAGGTAGAGCGTTCCTATGAAACCTTTCGTGCCGAAATGGCGTAAAGCCAAGAAGCAATTACCATCAATTTATATGGGAAAAATTTTTGAGCATTTCCAGGCCCAAAAAATAACCTACCAAATCATACCAAATAACACATAAAACCGAAAACAACACTAACATATAGTAAAAGCAGGAATGATATGATAAATACACAGCCTATAAAAAGTAGAAATAATGTATGTACTGTATAGTCGAGAAGATGAAGGCAAAACCGATTTGTGGAAAAAATTGGCACGTACGCGCATGTGCACACAGGTGCCCACGCAAGGTTTCATGGTAATGGTAGTCTTTCCTAGGGTAAAGTGTCCCAGGATTTGACTGCTACTTTTGTCCCTTATTTGGGAGTGAGAAAGTTGGCAAACCTAATTGTAAAAGAAATGTTGAGGTAAGTTTAACCCTACTTGAACACCACTCCTCCCCCCCACCCCCGGTCGGCCGGTCCGCAGTGCAAAAAAAGTTGGGGATCCCTGTTCTATAGTGACATTACGTACTTTGATAATAAATTTACTTTGATCTTTAGTGGCATGGGGTGCTGTTCATGTCTATTCAAGCAACAAATAAATAGGCCTACTGAGTCTGTGAGCGTAGCGGTTTGCATAACACTTTACACTAGCACATTCATTATCAGGTGGCCAAACCAGACGAGTGAGTATTTGCTGCAGAACATTGAACAATACAGTACTGGGCAGGACATTTGGCCCACAATACTGCGCTAACCTGATGCTGTTTAATACTAAATGCCTTCATCCTGTGTACCATCCATATTCCTCCATTCCTCTCATATTCATACATCATCATCACTGTATGTGCCATGTTGTATGACGAAGCGATCATGCTCTTTCTATGATGGTTCTTGGCAAATTTTCTACAAAAGTGGTTTGTCATTGCCTTCTTCTGGGCAGTGTCCTTACAAGACGGGTGACCACAGCTATTACCAGCTCTTGAGAGATAGTCTGCGGGGAGTCAGTGGTCACATAACCAGGACTCGCGACATGCACCGTACTGCTCGTACGGCCATCCGCCACCTTCTCCCATGGCTTCACTTGACCCTGATCGGGGGTGGAGGGGCTAAGCAGGTGCTATATCCTGCCCAAGGGTGACCAGCAGGCTAGACAGAAGGAACGCCTTACATTTCCTTTGGTAAAAATGTCCACCCCCACCACCCATTATTCACATGTCTGTCTAAAAGCCTGCTTCTACTTAGTAATCCATTCCAGGCATCGACCAAACTTTGCATTAAAAAATCGCTTTGCTTTTAAACTTCTCTCCTCTAACCTTACAAGCACGTCGTGCATGTTGAGAGACAGGCTCAGCAAAGGTCACAGGGGGGCTTGAGATTTGCTTTCGAATAACTAAGGGTGTTTCAAAGTTCAAAGTAAATTTGCTATGAATGTACATACAGTACTGTGCAAAAGTCTTAGGCACATATATATATTGACAGCGTGCCTAAGAATTTTGCACAGTACTGTAGTAATTTTATGTATTGCACTGTACTGCTGCTACAAAGAAACAAATTTCATGACATACATGAGGATGATAAACCTGATTCTGATATGGGTCTCTACTGTGGACTGACAGTGGGAAGGGGGCAGGGAGAGGGGAATCATGGTTGAGGAAAAGGGAAGGGAGTGGAAAGCACCAGAGAGACATTCTGTAATGATCAACAAAACCAATTGTTTGGAATCAAATGATCTTGCCTGGTGCCTCAAAGTTGGGTGTGTCTGCACACCCGCCACCCCCACCCTGTCCCTCCTTCTCTGCCACCTGTCCACACCCCTACTGCAGGCTCCACCCTAGCCATTCCCAACATCCTTTGCTCCCGCGAGATTGACGAACTCACTCTCCGCACCACATTAACAAATACAGTACTGTGCAACTCTTAACCACTCTAACTATATGTGTGTGCCTAAGATTTGCACAGTACTATATATGTCACCATATACTACCTTGAGATTGATTTTCTTGCAGATATTCACAGTAGAAAAGAGAAATACAAAAGAATCAATGAAAAACTACACACAAAGACTGACAAATAATCAATGTGCAAAACACAACATACCATGCAAATTAAAAAGTAAATTAGTAGTAACAATACTGAGAACACGAGTTGTAGAGTCCTTCAAGGTGAATCGGTAGGTTGTGGAATCAGTTCAATGTTGAGGTGAGTGAAGCTATCATGCTGGTTCAGGAGCCTGAAGGTTGAAGCCTGAACCTGGTGGTGTGGGACTTAAGGCTCCTGTACCTGCTGCCAAATGGCAGCAACGAGAAGAGAGCGTGGCTTGGATGCTGGGAGTGGGGTTGTTAATGATGGATGCTGCTTTCTTGTGGCAGCGCTCCGTCTAAATATGCTCAGTGGTGCGGAGGGCTTTACCTGTGATTGACTGGGCTGTATCCACCATTTTCTATAAACCTTTTTGTTCCTGGGCACTGGTGTTTACATACCAGGCCATGATGCAACCAGTCAGGACACTCTCCACTGTGCATCTATAAAAGCCTGTCAAAGTTTCAGGTGACTTGCTGAATCTTCACAATCTTCTAAGAAAGTAATGATGCTCTCACGCCTCCTTTGTGCTGGTCCCAAGACATTCTCTGATATAATAGCACCAAGGAGTTTAAAGCTACGGATCATCCCTTGATCTTTAAAAACAATGAGAAGGAATCAGACTTACACTGGTTACTTTCCGGTAGATTTGGGCAGCGTTCTGGCATTCGGAGTAGGGGTATTCTGAGGTAGCCATTTCCAGCATGCACATCCCAAAGGCGTAAACGTCGACGGATTCGTCATAATGCTCTTCATACATCTCCGGAGCCATGAATTCTGGAGTTCCTGCCGGGGGAAGGAACAGTGACAGACAAGCTTAACGTGTTGAATTTGTTAAAGAAAATTTAAATATTTATTGTTCTTGTTTTGGAGATACAGCATGGAATCACGTCCTGGTATGGAAACACCAGAGCCCCTGAAAGGGAAAGGAAAATGTCCAGTCCATCACGGGTAAAGCCCTCCCCACCATTGAGCACATCTGCATAGAGCACTGTTGCAGTAAAGCAGCGTCCATCATCAGGCATCCCCAACACCCAGGACATGCTCTCTTCTCACTGGTGCCATCAGGAAGAATGCACAGAAGCCTCAGGACTCACACCACCAGGTTCAGAAACAGTCCCTCAACCAATGTGGACAACTGCACTCACCTCAACCCTGAACTGATTCCACAACCTATAGACTCATTTTGAAAGACCCTATAACTCATGATCTCTGTATTATTTATATAATTATTAGGGGTCTTTTTTGGCATTTCAACAATTTATTGGCTTTTGCACGTTGGTTCTTTGTCAGTCTTTGTGTGCAGTTTTTCATGGTTTCTACTGTATTTCTTTGTTCTACTGTGAATGCCTGCAATAAAATGAATCTCGGGGTTGTATATGGTGACAATTATGTACTTTGACAATAAATTTACTTTGAGCTTTGAACAGGCCCATTTGTCTCAATATTACTTAATTGTCACAATATTATTAATACTACTGTGACAATTAAGTTACAATTATTACAGACTTTAAATGAAAAAGGATAAGTAATAAATAAGCGTATAAAAATATGTTAATTATGAAAAAATACATATTCATGGAGGCATTGAACTACATATTTACCATTATTATCGCTCACAAATAACAGAAGGAAAAAAGTATAAGCAGAGTGAAGCCAGAGCCAACTGACCCCACCGCTTACTATCCAAAGGCTGATGTGTACATCAGGTCAGCAAGGATTTTAATATGCTTACTTAGGAGCAGCATTAGGCCATTCAGCCCATTGAGTCTGTTCCACCATTCCATCAGGGCTGATTTATTTTCCCTCTCAACCCCATTTTCCTGCCTTCTCCCCATAACCTTTGACACCCGCTACAAATCAAAAACTATCAACTTCCACTTTAAATATACCCAATGACTTGGCCTCCGAAGCTGTCTATGGCAATGAATTCCACAGTTTCACCACTCTCTGGCTAAAGAAATTCCTCCTCATCTCTGTTCTATTCTGACACTGTGCCCTCTGGTCCTAGATTCTCCCACTATAGGAAACATCCTCTTCACATCCACTCTACCTAGGCCTTTCAATATTCGACAGACTTCCATGAAATCCACCCCTGCCCCCCATCATTCTTCTAAGTTCTAGTGAGTACAAGCCTAGAGCCATCAAACGCTCCTCATACGTTAACCCTTTCATTCCGGGATTATTCTTGCAAACTTCCTCTGGACCCTCTCCAATGCCAGCACGTCCTTTCTAAGATAAGGAGCCCTAACCTGCTCACAATACTCCAAGTGTGACCTGATCAATGCCTTAGTACGGCCACTTTACCCCTCAGTATCTGAAGTGAGGAGTAGCAGGTGTGTACCATCTACAGGGAGCGCTGCAGCTATTCACCGACACTCCCTAGGCAACTTTTTTGAAACCCACTACCTCTCCCAAGCAGTAGGACAAGGGCCGCAAAGGCAAGGGAACAACACCACCTGCAAGTTGCCCACCAAGTCACACACTATCCTCACTTGGAAATACAGTGCATTCTGTTACTTGGGTCATTGGTTAATCAGGGCAGCTGCTTATTTGGGAAAACTCAAGAACAAAAACATATTGAGAACATAGCTGCG
Organism: Mobula birostris; assembly: GCF_030028105.1. Classification (NCBI taxonomy): domain Eukaryota; kingdom Metazoa; phylum Chordata; class Chondrichthyes; order Myliobatiformes; family Myliobatidae; genus Mobula; species Mobula birostris. The sequence goes on from NC_092398.1 coordinate 28,273,800, forward strand.
GTTCTCTTTGTTTATTTGGGAGACTATGCTGCTTAACTGGGGGCAGGAGACTGTTGCCAAACAGTTTCTGAGCATCACGTGCAAGTTGTGTGGCTGAGCAGTTTTTAAGTAGCGTCACTTGCTTGCTTGTGTCAAAATTTTTGTCACTGATAGTTGGTGAGTAACAAACAACAAGACAATTCAGAACTGTTTTGCTCACTGAGATTTCAAGTGTTCAGGCATGGAGACACCAGAAAAGACTAGGAGTGAAAATTAAAGGATTTCACTACCTTAATATGTTAGGAGCACGCAGAATTTGAAGGTATCAACAATCATGTTGAGTGCTCCAATTAAAATGGAGGAAATTGTCAAAAGCACTGTTTGAAGTCAATCTACTATCTCACTCGGTGTCTGCGCTGATTTTATTCTTTTATAGTCAATCAAAAGAACACGGTAGATAAATTCTTCCACTGATAACTATTAGAAGCTAATACACGGTTTTATAGTACTGCAATAATATTGATAGTGCTCTAATTCGCTCTGTAATTAAATAAATAATCTGTTTAATAAATGGTAGCTTGTCTTTCTTTTTATACCTTTTTAAATTATTTCCATGAAACTTTGGCTAACTGGAGAAGCTGATTAATTGGGCCAAGATTTCCTGGCCCCGACGTGTCCACTGTATATCAAAGTTCAAAATAAAGTATGTATATGTCACCATATACTACCCTGAGATTCATTTCCTTACAGGAACAAAGATTCATTTCCTTATAGAACAAAGGAATACAATAGAAACAATGAAAAACTACACACAATGACTGTCAAACAACTAACATGCAAAAGACAAACTGTGTAAGTACAAAAAAGGAACGAATAATGATAATAATTAATGAATAAGTGAATAAATAATATTGAGAACATGTAGAGTTCTTGAAAGTGAATCCGTAGGTTGTGAAATCAGTTCAGTGTTGAGGTGAGTGAAGTTATCTACACTAGTTCAGGAGTCTGATGGTTGCAGGGTATTAACTGTTCCTGAACCTGGTGGTGTGGGACCTGAGGCTCCTGTACCTCCTGCCGATGGCAACAGCAAGAATGGATTAGATTATGAGAACACCCAATCCTCTTTTATTGTCATTTAGAAATGCATACATGCATTAAGAAATTATACAATATTTCTCGAGTGATATCACAGAAAACAGGACAAACCAAAGACTAACACTGACAGAACCACATAATTATAACATATAGTTACAGCAGTGCAAAGCAGTACCGTAATTTGATGAAGAACAAACCATGGACACGGTAAAAAAAAGTCTCAAAGTCCCCGGGTCAATCGACTCCCGAGTCCCAGATAACAGGCGGCAAAAGGGAGAAACTCCCTGCCATAAACCTCCAGGCACCGTCAACTAGCTGATGCCTTGGAAGCAGCCGACCACAGCCGACACTGAGTCAGTCCATCTGAAAACCTCGAGCCTCCGACCAGCCCCCCGAGCGCCATCCTCTGCCGAGCGCCTTTGACCTAGCCCCGGCCGCTGAAACAAGCAAAGCCGAGGATTCAGGGCCTTCTGCTCCGGAGATTCCGGTTACCACATGGTGGCAGCGGCAGTGAAGCGGGCATTTCAGAAGTTTTCCAGATGTTCCTCTGTACTCTCACGTCCGTCTCCATCAAATCAGGATTGTGCACGGTCCCCCACTTAACAGATTACAGATATCATTCACCGGAGAGGCCGTGTGCGCTGCCGTCGCGCCGCCATCTTCTCCTCCTGGAGGGGTTCTTGATGATGGACATTGCTTTCTTGTGGTAGTACCCCCTATGCCATTGCTGGGACAAAATCCTGGCACTCCCTCCCTAATGGCGCTGTGGACGCACCCACACCTCAACAACAGCAGGAATTCCAAACAGCAGCTCCCCATCACCTTCTCAAGACCCTGGGTAGTTATGGGTGGGCAATTAAATACTTGTTCAGCATGTCCCTTAAGCATATAAAAGAAATGAAACAGTCTAGACATGACAATGCAGTCACATTGATGTTACTTGGATCTTAGTGAGTCATACTGCTGCCTTAAGAGTGAGAACAGCCTAATTTCAAATTCCCTTTGACCACGGCAAATACACAATCGAACTAACACACCAAGTTCTGGCGGAACTCAATGGATTAGGCAGCATCTGTGGAGAGAAGTGGACAGTTGACGTTTCAGGCCGAGACCTTACATCAGAACTGGACGAAAGAGGGAAGATGGCTGGAGGAAATGTGAGGTAAAAGGTGGATCTAGATGAGGAGGTGGTGGTAGGCAGATGGAGGGGGAGGAATTGGAATGGCGACAGAAGGGACAGCAGATGACGGAATCTGATAAGGGAAGAAGTTGGGGCATAAGATAGGAGGGAGGGAGGTGGGGAACCTTTGAGTGCTAGGTACATGGAGAGGGAGGGGGAGAAGAGGGGGTGGGATGGGGAATTCTTTCTCTCCAATTAGACTCCACCAGTCCTCTGTCACTTCCATGCCCTCTGGTACAGGAGCCTTACACAGCACAAGGTTCAGGAACAGTTATTACCCTATGGCCATGCCATCAGGCTCCTGAACCAATGTGGATAACTTCACTCAACTCAACACTAAATTGATTCCACAGTCTCTGGACTCACTTTCAAGGACTCTACAACTCATCTTTTCAGTATTATTTATCATTTTTATTATCATCTAGTTTTTGTATTTCAATAATTTGTCATATTTTGCACTGTGGTTGCTCGTCTGCCTTTGTGTGTGGTTTTTCATTGATTCTATTGTGTTTCTTAGTATTCACTGTGAATGCCCACAAGAAAATGAATCTCAGGATAGCACAGTGGATTCTGGTTAATTGGGCCATCGGCTAATTGCAGCAGCCTCATCATGGCAGTAAAGGAGGCCATAGACCGACATGTCGGGATGGGAATGGGGCATGGAATTGAAATGAGTGGCCACCAGGAAAGCCTGCCTGTTGCAGGTGGAGTGAAGGTGCTCACAAAGTGATCCCCCATCTACGCTGTGTCTCACCAATATGGAGGAGGCCACACGAAGGACACCAAATACAGTAGATGACCCCACACCCGCACGTGAAGAGTCACCTCACCTAGAAGAACTACTTGAGGCCCTGAATGGTGGTGAGGAACGAGGTGAAAGGACTTGTCCTGCTTGCAGGGTTAAGTCCCAGGAGGCAGATCACTGGGGGTGGGGGAAACCAGTGTGTAAGGGAGTCACGGAGAGCGCGATCCCTGCGGAAAACAGAGAGTGGGGGGGGGGTTGTGGAGGGAAAGATGTGGTAGTATCCCATTGAAGATGGCGGAAGTTACAGAGAATGATTTGCTGAACATGGAGGGTATGGGATCAGTTCCTTCAGCAATTTTGTGTGTTGCTCCAGATTCCGGTGCCTCTGTAAGGTGACCGGTGCAGCACCACAATATAAAAGAGGAAAATACCACCCCACTGCACAAACAGGGATGCTTCTCTGTCAAATGTGTAGCCTTACACACAGTACTTTAAACCAGGATCTGGTTCTTTTAATGTCAGTGCAGGAGACGGGATCAGGGAGGTTTTCCCAGTATTAAGTTTGTCACTGACTAGAAGAAAGATATAAGACTGAAAGGGTACAGAGAAAGTTTACAAGACTAGAGGGCCTGAGTTGTAGGGAAAGGTTGAATAGATTAGGACTTTGTTCCCTGGAGTGTAGAAGAATAAGTGGAGATTTGATAAGAAGTATACAAAATTATGAGGGGTATAGAGAGGGTAACTGCAAGCAGGCTTTTTCCACTGAGGTTGGGTGAGGCTAGAACTAGAGGTCATAGGTTAAGGGTAAAAGGTGAAATGTTTAAGTGGAACCTGAGGGGGGAAGGTCTTCACTCAGAGTGTCGAATGAGCCACCAGTGGAAGTGGTGGATACAGGTTCAATCTCAATATTTAAGAGAAATTTGGATAAGTACATGGATGGGAGGGGTGTGGAGGGCTATTGTCCAGGTGTAGGTCAATGGGACTAGGCAGAATAAGAGTTCAGCACTGACTAAATGGGCTGAAGGGACTGCTTCTGTGATGTAGTGCTCTATGACTCAAAATAAAGTGAAGCTTGCTTTGCGGAAACAGTATATTGCAAAGACTTAAAAATGGCATAAATCGCAAAAATAAATAGTTCAAATTCAGTCCAGCTAGCTTTATCAAACCAGCCAAATTCAAATACTGCTCCCCTTTCTGGATCAGATTTATTATCAGTGACTTATGAAATCTGTTTTGTGGCAGCAGTATGGTGGCAAAAATTACTCTATATATATATATATATATATATATATATATATACACACACACAGTGGCATGCAAAAGTTTGGGCACCCCGATCAAAATTTCTGTTACCGTGAATAGCTAAGTGAGTAAAAGATGAACTGATTTCCAAAAGGCATAAAGTTAAAGATGACGCATTTCTTTAATATTTTAAGCAAGAAAACTTTTTTTTTATTTCCATCTTTTACAGTTTCGAAATAACAAAAAAGGTAAAGGGCCTGAAGCAAAAGTTTGGGCCTTTGGCAAGTATCACAGCTTGTAAATGCCTTCTGTACCAGCTAAGAGTCTTTCAATTCTTGTTTGGAGGATTTTCGCCCATTCTTCCTTGCAAAAGGCTTCTAGTTCGGTGAGATTCTTGGGCTGTCTTGTATGCACTGCTCTTTTGAGGTCTATCCACAGATTCTCAATGACGTTTAGGTCGGGGGACTGTGAGGGCCATGGCAAAACCTTCAGCTTGCACCTCTTGAGGTAGTCCATTGCGGATTTTGAGGTGTGTTTTAACTTCTTCAGTCCACAGGACTTGTTTCCAAAATGCATCAGGCTTGTTTACATGTTCCTTTGAACCTTTTGAATAAAACTTTTTGGCCGCAATGAGCAAAGGTATGTTTGGAGAAAAAAGGGTGCAGAATTTCATGAAAAGAATCCCTCTCCAACTGTTAAGCACAGGGGTTGATCGATCATGCTTTAGGCTTGTGTTGCAGCCAGTGGCACGGGAGATCATTTACTGGTACAGGGAAGAATGAATGCAATTAAATACCAGCAAATTCTGGAAGCAAACATCACACCATCTGTAAAAAAGCCGGAGATGAAAAGAGGATGGCTTCTACAACAGGATCATGATCCTAATCACACCTCAAAATCCACAATGGACTACCTCAAGAGGCACAAGCTGAAGGTTTTGCCATGGCCCTCACAGTCCCCCGACCTAAACATCATCGAGAATCTGTGGATAGACCTCAAAAGAGCAGTGCATGCAAGACGGCCCAATAATTTCACAGAACTAGAAGCCTTTTGCAAGGAAGAATGGGCAAAAATCCCCCAAACAAGAATTGAAAGACAAGTGTTTACAAGCTGTGATACGTGCCAAAGGGGGTGTAACTAAGTACTGACCATGCAAAGATGCCAAAACTTTTGCTTCGGGTCTTTTTCCTTTTTTGTTATTTTGAAACTGTAAAAGATGGAAATAAAAGTTTTCTTGCTTAAAATATTAAAGAAATGTGTCATCTTTAACTTCATGCCTTTTGGAAATCAGTTCATCTTTTACTGGCTTAGCTGTTCACAGTAACAGAAATTTTGACCAGGGATGCCCAAACTTTTGCATGCCACTGTGTGTGTGTGTGTGTGTGTGTGTGTGTGTGTGTGTGTGTGTGTATATATATGACAGACAGACACAGACAGACAGACACACACACACACACATATATATATATATATATATAAAAACAAAAATAAATAAATATTGCAAACAAAAAGGGGTGGCACGGTGACATAGCGGTTAGAGCAACACGACTACAGCGTCAGCAACACAGGTTCGATTCCTGTCGCTCTCTGTAAGATATTTATAAGCTCTCGCTGCGACCGTTTCCCCCAGACGCTCTGGTTTCCTCCCACATCTCAAAGGCCTCCATTGGTTGGGGTCAACCATGGATATTATGTCCAAACTGCCTACGTGATATGCAAGCCAGGGCAGCACGATACGGAGACCAAGCTGGTGCCTGTGCAGCAAGCTCTCCCTCTCCACACATCTGATAAATCCAAAGGAACAGCAGAGACCGATATAGTTTGGCACCTGCAGCTTCACAGGAGTTTTAGCCAGTCAACCCTGATTTTAACTTAGGGCTCCTTTAAGGATTCCAGCTCCAAAATTTTCCTCTGGGTTCATTCCTGAAGCATTCCCCATGAGTGGGTATAGCTTCAAGGCAGCAGAGGTTTGAGATCAGAGTTTTCCTTCTCCTCGATGAGCTGTCAACCATGGCTAACAAACCCCACCTGCCTGAAGTAACTGGTTTTAAGGCGCTAGTAACCTGCAGCTGCCCCTTCTCGTGTCAGTAGAAATGACTCTGTTGGGCTGAGTTGCGAAGCCATGTGCGAAGGCCAGGAGGTGGACTTGGTTGTCAGAGGCTATTTGAGATGCACGTCATTGGGAGCATTTAATAGGTAGTGGGAGCTTACTCCCACTACCTCCCCCAGCGATAACAACCTTAAGGAACTGACGCCTCAAAGTATAGGGGCTAGTAGGTTAATTGGTCACTGTGGTGTAATTGGGCAGTAGGGCCTGTTACTGTGGTTTACTTCTCAAAAGAAAATAACGCAATATCAAGTTTTACAGTTAAAGAGTGCAGTGCAGGCAAGCAAGCAATAAAATGCAAGATCATACAGAGCCCATCATATCATACAGGTGTCCCCAGCTTTTCGAACGTTCGCTTTATGAAATCTCGCTGTTACGAAAGACCTACATTAATTACCAGTTTCATTAACAGAAGGTGTTTTCACTGTTACGAAAAAAGGTAGCACGTGCCCCGAGCAGCAAAGCTCCTCCCCCGGAACTGCATTCTAGCTGGCATTGCTTAAACACATACCTGGGAGCATCTGTGCTTTACCTCGATTTATTCTGAGCATCCATTAGCAAAATGAGTTCTAAGGTATCAGAAAAGCCTAAAAGAGCTCATAAAGGTGTTACACTTGGTGTAAAACTAAACATAATTAAGCGTTTCAATCGTGGTGAACGAAGTAAGGACAAAGTGAGTTTGGCTTGTGGAAGTTGACGAAGATGATGTTGAAGAGGTTTGGCATCCCGTGACCAAGAACTGATAGATGAAGAGCTGATGCAATTGGAAGAGGAAAGGATAACAATCGAAACCGAATGCAGTAGCGAACGGACCGAAAGTGAAGTTGTCCAGGAACTGAACGTGAAGCAACTGCGTGAGATTTTCGCTGCAATGATTGCAGAAAAGTACGACTTTAATTTTGATAGGGTACGTAGCTTTAGGGCATATTTGCAGCATGGTTTGAGTGCTTACAAAGAACTGTATGATAGAAAAATGCACGAGGCTAAGCAGTCAAGCATACTGTCGTTTTTCAAGCCTTCCACATCAGCCACAGCAGATGACGAACCTCAATCTTCGACATCGAGGCAGGCAGACATAGAAGAAGATGACCTGCCTGCTCTGATGGAAACAGACGATGATGAGATGACACCCCAGTGTTCCACCACCCCAATCTCCGGGCCACGGACCAATACCGATCCGCGACGCGTGCAGGGATGCAGCGGTAGCCGGGACGCACCCAGCACATCTTTAAGGAAAAAGCCGAAATAAACAAGCTAATTAATTAGGTGCCGCCCGGCACGTAAATGTCGGCCCAGATCAGAGGCGATTTGGACCTTCAGATGGCAGGGGAAACTTGTACTGGGAAACCATTCAATAGACTTAAAAGAGTGACACTCACAAGACGCTGGAGGAACGGTTCCGGCCCGAAACGTTGACCGATCTTTTCCACAGATGCTGCCCGACCTGCTGAGTTCCTCCAGTGTGTTGTGAGTGTTGCTTTGACCCCAGCATCTGCAGATTATTTTGTGTTTATGACTTAAAAGAGTGGGTAGAAGCTGTCTCCATATATGAAAATACAAAAAAAAAGGGATAATGAGGTAATGCTCATGGGTTCATGGTCTGTTTAAAAATCTGACAGCAGAGGGGAGAGGTAGAGCTGTTTCTGAATTGTCGAATATGAGTCTTCAGGCACCTGTACCTCCTCCCCGATGGTAATAACAAGCAGAGGGCACGTCAGCGTCTTTAGTGATGGATACTGCCTTCTTGAGGTGCCAATCCCTGAAGGTGTCCTCGATGGCAGTGAGGACACCTTCAACGGTGACAGAGTGGATCAAGCATGGATCAGTAGGTCTCTCACAATCACCATCACGATTGCACAATCTTCAGTCTGCTTGGAAGTCTGTCGAGCACAAAGTGGTTTCCCTATCTCCTTAGCGCAATGAAGATTTTCTAAGCTTACCTATCACACTTTTAGCAAAAGAGGTGCGCATTAATGTTGCCAGTCCCAGGTCTCCGATTTTGACCGATCCGGTGGGGCCGGTGATGAAGATGTTGTCACATTTGAGGTCGCGGTGGACGATGGGCGGGGTGCGAGTGTGTAGGAACTGCAGGCCCTTCAGGATCTGCCTGCACCAACTGCGCAGGACCTTGGGCTTCATCACCTTAAACCTCTTCAAGTACCTGAGTGGGAGGCAAGAGATCACAGTGGTTAATGCATGCCTTCCCCTAGCATCCAACACCCTTCCATACAGGAAGCAGTAAAAATAAATTGGCAGACTAGCTGGCAGAACACCTTCGCTCTGTCCACCACACAAGCTGAGTTTTTCCAGTAGACACCCATTTTAATTCTAATTCCTAACCCGACACGTCGGTCCATGACCTCCTCGACTGAGACGATGAGTCCACTCTCAGGTTAGGGGAGCAACACCTCGTAGTCCAGCTGAGTAGCCTCCAACCTGGTGGCATGAACATTGATATCTCCAACTTCCAATAATTTCTCTCCCCTCCCCTTCTCTCCTTTTCCATTCCACATTTTCGTTACCCACTCACCCCTTCTCTTCTCCTCACCTGTCCACCACCCCCCCCTCCCTTTCACTCATAGCCCGCTCTCCTCTCGTATCAGGTTTCTTCTTCTTTACTTCTTCCACCTATCACCTTCCAGCTTCTCACCATCCCCCTCCACCCACCCATCTTCCCCTTCAACTGATCACCTATCACCTGCCATCCTGCACTACTTTCCGCCCCCTCTCCAAACCTTCTTATTCTGGCTTCTACCCTCTTCCCTTTTAGTTCTCATGAAGTCTTGGCCCAAAATATCGAGTGTTTATTTCCAGTCATAGATGCAGTCTGTCCTGCTATCCCCCCCAACAATGCACTGAGGTAGAACAAGGTAAAGTAATAAGTACGCAGAATAAAGTGTAGCAGCTACAAAGAAAGCAAAGTGCTCGTGTTCAGGTTGTCGACTCAGCCAGCTCCATCATAGGTACTAGCCTCCCCACCACTGAGGATATTTTCATTGTGATGTCTCAGAAAAAGGTGATATTTATTATTTAGGACTCCCACAACCCAGCACATGCCCTCTTCCTCATTAATAACATTAGAGCGAAGGTATGGGAGCCTGAAGACCCACAATCAACGCTTTAGAAACAGTAGAGGTAGATTTTGGGTGTCAGGGTGGAGATACAACTCTACCAAAGGAGGTGTAAGGTGCTCCTTTCCTCTGCTAGCCTGCAGGCCACCCTTGGGCAAGGTGTAGCACCTGCTTAGCCCCCCTATCAGGGTCAAGTGAAACCATGGGTGCAGGTGGTGGATGTTTGTATGATCAGCCGGTGCATATCACACTCCTGGTTGGGTGACCACTGACAATCTCTGAAGTGTACTCATTATGGCTGGGGTCACTGCCCAGAAGAAGGTAATGGCAAACCACTTCTGTTGAAAAATTTGCCAAGGGCAATCGTGATCATGAGACCATGATCACCTCCATCATACAACATGACACATAATGACGATGATGAACCCTGATGTAAGGTTTTCAACCCATATTATTGACAGTTCATTTCTGCCACCAAGATGCTCTTGGCCTGTTGAATCCCTCCAGCAGATAGTTTGCTGCTTCAGACTCCAGCATCTTACTTCTCGAGGGAGAGTTGGAATTGGTCACAAGTCTACGCATGCAGCTTTCTACGTCAAGGAAAATACAGATCTTTCATTATCTGACACTGTTGGCACAGGGATTTGTCAGTGTGTGAACAAAGATAAAGCTTTCATTTGCTTCTTTAGGGGACACTGACTCCATTTTACATCAGCACAAACAAGAAATTAAACTTGAGCCCTTAAGACCCCCAAAGTCATGAAAACGTACCCTGGAAGACAAACCAGGAGACAACACCTGTGTGGTATTTACTCACGTCTTTAGGGTCCCGGACGTCATAAGCTCCGTTACCAGCACTATGCACTTCTTCCCCTTCAGCGACGACTCCCACGAGTCATAGAAGCGCACGATGTTTGGGTGCTGCAAACCCTTCAGCATTTCTGCCTCCTCCTTGAATCTCTGCTGCTCGGCTTTGGTGAGTTTTCTGTCCTGCAACACAAGAGAGGAACGAAGGTTACAAATATTGAGGGGGGCCAATAAATAACCCATTGAGGACACCATCATGAAGTGATGGCTCAAGAAAGTGTCATCCATCATTACGGACCCTTACCATCCGGGACAAGCCCTTTGCTCGTTACTATCATCAGAGATGAGGCACAGGAGCTGAACACCCACACTCAGTGCTTTAGGAACAGCTTCTTCCCTCTGTCATCGGATTTCTAAAGGACCCATGAAGACCATTTTGGACCAAGAGGAGGCTGGACAGCTCTACGCTGCATTACAACATTTAATCTCACACCCGATTTCCCTGAAACGTGCACTGGCATTCAGAACCCATCTCTAAATAGGTATCTTAAGGGAAGAACCAAATACAGCCAGTGGCTGTACAGCAACCCTGTACCTAATAAAGTACCCAGTGAGTGTATGCTTGTGGTTTTCTGCCGCTGTAGCCCATCCTTTTCAAGGTTTGATGTGTTGTGTGCTCAGAGATGCTCTTCTGCATATCACTGTTGTAATGTGTGGTTATTTGAGTTACTGTCAGCTTGAACCAGTCTGGCCATTCTCCTCTGATCCCTCTCATTAACAAGGTGTTTTCGCCCACAGAACTGCTGCTCACTGGATATTTTTGTTTTTCACACCATTTTCTCTGTAAACTCTAAAAACTGTTGTGCATGAAAATCCCAGGAGACCAGCAGTTTCTGGGATACTCAAATCACCCCATCTGGCACCAACAATGACTCCATGGTGAAAGTCACTTAGATTACATTTCTTCCCTGTTCTGATGTTTGGTCTGAATAAAAACGGAACCTCTTGACCAGGTCTGCATGCTTTTAAGCACTGAGTTGCTGCCACATGATTGGCTGATTAGGTATTTGCATTAATGAGCAGGTGTACCTAATATAAGTGGATACTAAGTGAATAACATGTGCCAAAATATCTGCAGGTGACAAAGGAAAAAGCAAGCCTTCAATCCCAATAGAGGAGTTCAGATCCAAAGCCTGTCAGTCCTACTTCCCAGGCTATGGTGCTGTGAGCCACAGATATTGTTTAAATGGGAGTAACCAGTGTCTATCACTAACCCCGTCAGGGTGATGCTTGTAAGAGCTGGTATGGTAGCGTGGCATCTCATGCAATGCCTTTCCGCGCCAGCAGCCCAGATTCAATTCCCGCCACTGTCTGTAAGGAGTTTGCATGTTCAGAACGTGCAGATCCCCCATGATGTGTAGTGTGCTCTGTTTTCCTCCCACAGTTCAACGACGTATGGGCTAGGGCACCAGAGGCGCGCTGCCCCCAGCACATCGCTGGACCATGTTGGCCATTGACGCAAACGACACATTTCACGGTGTTTCAAAGTACATGTGACAAATAAAGCTAATCCTTTATTTTTCCGGAGTCAGGAAGCCATGTTATAGCTGTTTGAAACTTTGGATGCCCCATTACAGGAAGGACTGGGAGGCTTTGGAGTGGGGCAGAAGAGGTTCACCAGGATGCCGCCTGGATTAGAGAGTAAACTTCAAGGAGAGGTTGGACACATTTGGGTTGTTTTCTCTGGAGCATCAGAGGCTGAGGGGGAGGAGACCAGATAGAAGGTTATAAATTTATGAATCAGCGCACCCTTTTCACAATCAGATTATCACTGACAAATTAATATGTTGTTTTGTGGCAAGCAGTGCAAAAACATAAAATTACTATGTATTGCAAAAAGTAATGAGGTAGTGCTGATGGGTTCACAGATCGTTCACAAATCTGATGGCTGCCTGAATTGCTGAGTTCCTCCAGCATTTTGTGTGTTAGTCAAGATTTCCAGCATTTGTAGAATCTCTGGTGGCAGTCTCAGAAAGGATGTTACTGGCCAACACAAGGGGGCGATGTTGACCACCAGAATAATATAACTGGATCCAGAATTAGGAGGGCGAACATACCAAATCTTTACGTTCCTGAACAGTCAGGGCTGCAATGGATATTCGCTGCTGGCAGATCAGGAGAGAACCATGACTTTAAGACAATGGTAATCGACAGCATCCTCCCTGTGCAAATGGATTCTCAATTTCCTCAATGGCAGACCCCAGTAGGTACAGATTGCCAACAACATCTCCTCCACACTCACCATCAGCAGATGTCCTACAGGGACATGCGCCTAGCCCCTTGCTCTACTCTCTTCATTCTGTAATTGTGTGGCTAAGTACCACTCTTATGCCATATTTCAGTTTGCCGATGACACCACCGTTGTTGGCTGAAACAGAGGTGGTGATGAATCAGCATATAGGAGGGAGATTGAAAATCAGGTTGAGTGGTGCCACAACAACGTCAGCAAAACTAAAAGAGCTGATTATTGACTACCAGGGAAAGAAACTGGAGACTCAGGAGCCAGTCTTCATTTGGGGATTGGAGGTAGAGAGAGTCAGTAACTTTAAATTCCTTGGCATTATCATACCGGGTGAGTGGCTGTAGGACCAGCATGTTAAGTGCCATCACAAAGAAGGCACAACAGTGCATCTACTTTCTTTGAAGTTTGCATATATTTAGCATGTCACCATAAACTTCAGTGGCCACTTTATTACGTACCTCCGGAACCTCCTAACTATATCTGTATGCTTTTATGCATTGAGTCGCTGCCACCCGCAACCAGAAACGCACACTACATTCTAAGCCCATCTCACCAACCTCATGCACAGACGTAACATGACATCCCGATTCCCATACTCAAACTACTGCAGATTGTGGAGTGTGGAGCAGAAGAAGAAAACAGTGGAAGAACTCAACAGATCAACCAGCATTTATGAAGGCAGAGCAATGGACCTTTCGACACAAAAATTAACTTTATTTGTCACATGTACAATGAAACATACAGTGTGATGCGATGTTTTCCGTCAATAACTGCAGTCTGAGGATGTGCTGGGGGAGCCCGCAACTCTCTAACCCTAACCTATACATGTTTGGGATATGAGAGGAAACCAGAGCATCTGCGGAAAGCCACAGGGTCATGAGGAGAACATATAAACTCCTCACAGACTGTGGGGGGGGGGGGGGAATCTCACCCTGATCTTACAGCTGGCACTGTAATAGTGTTACTCTAAATGCTATGTTACCGTTCCGCCTTACAAGAGACTGCAGATGCAGGAATCAGGAGGAAAAAAAACAAGGTTGACGTCACTCTCCTTCCACAGATGCTGCATGACTCATGAGGCTCTTCCAGCAGTTGTCACAAGTTCTATAAACCCCCATCTCTACACTGTGACCATTTTATTAGGTACACCTGTACACCTGCTTGTTAATGCAAATACCTGACCAGCCAATCATGTGGCAGCAACTCAACGCATAAAAGCGTGTGGACATGGCCCTAAATCCAAGTATTGTGTACAGGAGATGGGATGTTATTTTGAAGTTAGTGAGGCCTAATTTGGAGTACTGTGTGCAGATTTGGTCACCTACATACAGGAAAGAAGTAAATAAGCTTGAAAGAGTACAGAAAAAATTAATAAGGATGTTGCCGGGTCTGGCGGACCTGAGTTACAAGGAAAGATTGAATAGATTAGAACTTTATTCCTTGGAACATAGAAGACTGTGAGGAGATTTGACAGAGGTATACAAAATTATGAATGGCATAGATAATGTAAATGCAAGCAGGCTTTTTCACTGAGGTTGGGTGGGACTACAACCAGAGGTCATGGGTTAAGGGCAAAAGATGAAATGTTTAAGGGGTACATGAAGGAAAACTTCCTCACTCAGAAGGTCATGAAAGTGTGGAATGAGCTGTCAGCACGAGTGGTTCATGCAAGCTCGATTTCAACGATTAAGAGAAGTTTGGATACAGCCTGTTTCTGTGCTGTATTTTTCTAAGACTCTATGGTCCAGGGGTTCAGCTGTTGTTCAGACCAAAGGTCAAAATAGGGAAGAAATATGATCTAAGTGACTTTGACTGGGGAATGATTGTGCCAGATAGGGTGGTTTGAATATCTCAGAAACTGCTGATCTCCTAGAAGTTTCATGCACAACAGTTTACAGAGAATGATATGAAAAACAAAAATAAAATCTATTGAACGTGGTTCTGTGGATGGAAATGCCTTATTAATGAAAGAGGTCCAAGGAGAATGGCCAGACTGGCTCAAGCTGACAGGAAGATGATAGTAATGCAAATAACAGTGGTGTGCAGAAAAGCATCTCTGACACACACATGATGCACAATCAACACACACAGATTGCTGGAGGAACTCATGGGCTACAGCAACAGAAGACCATGAAAATGCACTCGGTGAAGAGTACATCCTACTTTGTTCTTTGCCGGTCTTCTACACTTCTGGCAACACCACCAATCTTTGTATTGTCTTCAAACTTGCTAACCCACACTCCCATGTTTCCATCCTGGCCAATGAGACCATGGTTGGCCCGGATATGTGAGACCAAAGGGCCTGTTTCTGTGCTGTAAATTCTGTCTCTTGTGTCTTTGAGCTTAATTTGATGCTGTCAGGAAGGCAACAGTAACTGAAATAACCACACGTTACAACAGTGGTGTGCAGAGGAGCATCTCTGAACGCATGACATGTTGAACCTTGAAGTGGATGGGCTACAGCAGTAGAAGACCACACCGGATTCCACTCCTGCACTTAATAAAATGGCCACTGAGTGCATGTCTCCCTGAGATTCATGTTCTTGCAGGCATTCACAGTAGAACAAAGAAATAACATAGAATCATTAAAAAGCTACATACAAAGATTGTCAAACATTCAATGTCCAAAAAAGACAAACCGCACAATACAAAAAATAATAATAGTAATAAATAATATCGAGAACATAAGTTGCAGCCCCCTTGAAAGTCAGTTCATAGTTTGTGAAGTCAGTCCAGTGTTGGGGTGAGTGAAGTTATCCACACTGGCTCAGGAGCCTGATGATTGAGGGGTAATAACAGTTCCTGAACCTGATGGTGAGGGACCTCAGGCTTCTGCACCTCCTTCCCGATGGCAGCAGCGAGAAGAGAGCATGGCCTGGGTGGTGGGGATTCTTGATGATGGATGCTGCTTTCCTATGACAGTGCTCTTTATAAATGCGCTCAATGGTGGGGAAGGCTTTCCCTGTGATAGAATGGCCTGTTTCCACTACTTTTTGTAAGGCATTTATGTTCTTGGGTAGCGGTGTTTCAATACCAGGTCGTGATGCACCTAGCCAGGATACTCTACATTGTGATTCTATACAAGTTTGTCAAAGTTTGAGATGACATGCTGAATCTGTGCTATCTTCTAAGAAAATAGAGAGAGGCCTTCCTCCACTTCCTCTCTCCCCTCCCCCCAAGTAAATCTCTTTGCAATATCCTGTATGGGATGTAGAATCAGCAGCCATCTTAACTCCGCTGTTTCTCAACACTACTTCCTGCACAGCCCAAGACGGATGACCGCAGCCATTCACTTTCCAGAGGCAAATAGAGGCACGTGAAGCAGAAGTAGGGAACTGGCATGGCAGAGGAGATGAGGCCTGGGACAGATTAGTCTTGGTCGTGTTGATTCAGGCACTTGTCCCTTCTCGCATTTTCTTCAGAAACAGCAACCGTGCCTAAGATCCTTCCTTGCCTTGCAAGGTTCTGACAACCAGTGGCACCCAATTCTGTATGATAACCCCAACCATAAAATAGCTGGCTACCCCTTTCAATTCTACTTCCCATTTCCCATTCTGACATGTCAGTCCAAGCCTTCCTCTACTGCCATGGGGAGGCTATACTCAACCTGATGGCATGAACATCAATTTCTCTAACTTCCAGTAATTTCCATTCCCCATTCTGTTTCCTTTTCAATGCATCTATTGTGTCCCCCCCCCCCACATCACCATCCATGACAGCTTGTTTCAAGCAACCATCATTGTGTCTTACTAAATTCTTGCCCTGCCATCTCCTTTAAACTGGGAGCATGAACATCGATTTCTCTAACTTTCAGTCACTCCCCCCCCCCCCACTTTTTTCCATTCCTCAAACTGGTTTCCCTCTTACCCCTTCTCCATACCAGCAACATTACCTCGTGGCTTTTAAACTCAATCCCTCGATTAGCAGGTCAAGACCCCATAAGACTTCTGAACCACCCTGCCAACTTGTGCGGCAACTTTGAGGGATCTATGAACATGGGCCACAAGATACTGAGGCAGAGTGCAGTTACAAAGCACTGTAGGGAGAACTGAAGGAATGAGACAGGGAAAGGAAAGGAGCAAATATGCCTTTTCAAAATTCTTTATTTAACTTGCACTCAGCAGCCACTTTATTTGGTACCTCTTGTCCCTAATAAAGTGGGCACTCAGTGTATGCTTGTGGTCTTCAGCTGCTGTAGCCCATCCACTTCAAAGACATATTGTGCATTCAGAGATACTCTACTGTACACCATTGTTGTAGCATATGGTTATTTGAGTTACTGATCTTAGCATAATCCTTGCTGGTTTAATTTGACGCAAATGATGCATTTCATTGTATGTTTCAATGTCATCTGACAAATAAAGCTAATCTTAAAAACCTGGAAAGGGCACATGTTAAAGATGTACAAGACGTTAATATTTGGAGTACTGCTAAAGAAAGGATTAAACTGGAATGGAACTTTAAGGGGATGTTACCAGGACTGGAAGGTTTGAGTTACAAGGAGATCCTGGGAAAGATGGTGCTGGCGAGACACAGTGTCATTTTGCGGGGAGCAAATAAAAAAACTAACTATTCTATTGATTATAATTTTTCTGGACTATGATCACCACAATCTGCAGCCTGTAATTTCCCTTTGGGAGGTATGCCTTTGAACCATCTGTACGACCTGGCGTTTTTACGATATCCTGTAGGATTAGTGAGCTGGACTCTAGAAAATGCAGGTACAGCTGCAGCGACCATTGCTGGAGCTGACTTGGGGCCAGACTGAAACATCGGGCTGGATCAAAGAGGTGGGGCCTAGGCTCATGAAGAGAAAACAAACTGATGTTCAGTCGATTTAAGTATCAAGGCCAATGGTGAAGGGTGAACTGGTGTTCAGCTCACTACTTTGAGGGACTTTACTTGCTTCAGCACTGAACTGGCCCCATGGCTGTGGCCTGCAACCACCAGGCTCCTAGACTGGCTGCAGCACTGAACTGGCCCCATGGCACCTCCAGGGACTCTGTGGTTCATGTTCTGTATGTTATTTGTTAACTTTTTTTTAAACTGTTTGCACAATTTGTTTTTTTTCTCTACACATTTGACAGTCCTTATTGCGTGGGCTTTAAGTGGGTTCTTTGTTTTGTGGCTGCCTGCAAGACGACAGATCTCAAGGTTGCACATGGTATACGTCAACATCATTATGTGCAGTGTCGTATGACATGGACAATCATGATCTTTCCATGGCCATGAATGTTCATGACAAATTTTTCAACAGAAGTGGTTTGCCATTGCCTTCTTCTGGGCAGTGTCTTTATAAGACAGGTGACCCCAGCCATTATCAATACTCTTCAGAGATCATGAGTACACTCTTCTCAGGGACTGTCTGCCTGGTGTCAGTGGTCACATAACCAGGACTTGTGATATGCACCAGTACTTAATTCTGGATAACTGTTTCATGTCTTTTGAACAGTTTTCTAATAAATTTAATTTGCCCAGATCCCATTTTTTTTAGATATTTACAAATAAGAAACTTTTTAAATACGGCGCTGCCTACCTTCCCGATCTCATACCTACTGATATCATCAATAAAATTTTAGGTTTAAATCCCGTTCAGAAGGGATTAATAGCATCTATTTATGATATAATTATGAAATTACAGCCAGGTGTATCTGATAAAATTAAAAATGAATGGGAAAGGGAACTTCAACTTTGCCTACCTATAGAGAAATGGGATAAAAATTTTCAATTAGTTAGTTCTTCCTCTATATGTGCCAAACATACATTAATACAATTTAAAGTAGTGCATAGGGCCCATATGTCTAAAGATAAATTAGCCTGTTTTTATTCCCTTATAAACCCTATTTGTGACAGATGTCACTCTGAGGTGGCTTCCTTAACTCATGTTTTGGTCCTGTCCTCTTTTGGAAAAATTCTGGAAAAATATTTTTGATATTATCTCAACAGTTTTGTGTTTTGATTTACAACCCCATCCCATTACGGCAATTTTTGGATTGACAATGGTAGAACATAGATTTTTATCCTCTTCAGCCTGTCGGATGATCGCATTTGTTACTTTAATGGCCAGAAGATCCATTGTATTGAACTGGAAGGAGACCAATCCTCCTACTATAATTCAATGGTTTTCCCAAACTATATCATGTTCAAATTTAGAAAAACTCAGAAGTGACATTTTTCATCCTTCGGTTAAATTTGAAGAGATTTGGAAACCATTTATTCAACATTTTCATATGATGTAATTTGACCTTTCCAATTCCTTCTTATTAACTTAAAATACATGAATAGAGGAGCGAAGTTGATGACATTACTGAACGTGTTCAATTTAAGATATTGGTCTAGCCTTGTTTTGTTCCTTTTGCTTTTTTTTTGGGTTTATTATTTTGTTTCTTTTTTTTGGGGGGGGTTTCTTTGTATTTTTTCTCTTTTTATTTCTTTTTTCTCTATAATAATATTATATAATTAATATTAAGAGTTTGGAAGTCTCTTATACATGTATTATTTGAAATCTTTTTTGTACATGCTTATCAACAATAAGATTATTCCAATCTCTCTGTATCAATATTGTTATTCCGTTTATAATTTTGGAAAATTAATAAAAAGATTTAAAAAGAAAGATAGTGATATGCACCAGCTGCTCATACAGCCATCCACCACCTCCTCCCATGGCCTCATGTAACCCTGATTGGGGGTGGGGGGGGCAGGGGCTAAGCAGGAACTACACCTTGTCCAAGAGAGACCTGCAGGTTAGCAGAGAGAACTCCTTTAGTAAAGACATATCTCCACCCTGCCACCCGTGCATACTTTGGTAATAAACGTACTGTACTTTGAATCTTTTTTTTTCCCCCTCCCTGGAGTGTAGAAGACTGCGAGGAAACTTCAAAGATTTATAATCTCATAAGGGTGCATAGATTAGGTGAACGATCACAGCCTCTTTCCCCTCTCAGAGTTCAAACTGGAGAGCACTGGTTGAAAATGAGAGGGGAATAATTTAAAAGGGGGACCCAAGGCAAACTTTTCCCAGGGATGCAGCCCAAAAAAGTTGACTCTTTAGTCCTTTCTATAGATGCTGCCTAATCTGAGTTCCTCCAGTATTTTATGTGTGTTGCTCTGGATTTCCAGCATCTGCAGAATTTCGTGCTTGTATCCTTCCCACACGCAGTGGGTGGTGGATGTATGGAACGAGCTGCCAGAGGAAGTGGGTGAGGCAAGTATAATTACAACAGATACATGGATAGGAGAGGTTCAGATGGACAAGGGCCAAATGCAGGCAAAAGGGACTAGCTTGGTTGACACAGACTATATGGGAGAAGGGCTTGTTTCTCTGCTGTAAAGTTCGATGACTTATTTATTTATTGAGATGCAGCATGGAATAGATCCTTCTGGCCTCTGAGCCATGCCGCCCAGCAATCCCCGATTTAACCCTCGCCCAATCACAGGACAATTTACAATCACTAATTAAACTACCAACCAGTACATCTTTGGACCGTGGGATGAAACTGGAGCACCCAGAGGAAACCAAAGCAGGACAAACTCCTTACAAGTGGCAGTGGGAACTGAACCTGCGTCGCTGGTACTGTAGAGCGCTGCACTAACCACTACACTGTTGTGTCATCGCACAATCCCACATTGGGTTCCAATTATGGCTAGCAGGTCATGAGCATGCTATGTTGGCACTGGAAGCGTAGCGACACATACAGGCTGCCCCCAGCACATCTCACACTGTTTGTTCATTGATGCAAAGCAATGAATTTCACTGTGGTTTCGATATTTTGATGCACCTGTGACAAAGATCATCTCAAATCTCTTAATCTCAGTCACAGCATAGAGGATGGAAACAGGCTCTTCGGCCCAACTGGTTCATTCCAACCAAGCTAATCCCATTTGCCTGCATTTGGTTTGCAGCATAAAAAACTTCACCCCTGATCTGAACCCTTCCTGTCTTTTAAATGTTGTTAATGCACTTGGCCCAACTTCCTCTGCCATATATTGAGCACACTCTGCATGATACGTCCAAGTCAGCGCTGTCTTTTATTGATTCTATTGTGGTTATTCTTCTAGCATGGATTTATTGAGTATACCCAGGGGAAAATGAATCCCAGGGTTGTATTTAGTGACATATATGTACTTTGATAGTAAATTTACTTTGAACTTTTGAGTGTTGATGTGTGTTAGTTGAGAGAGGGACAAGGCAGGGAGCTTAAAGTTCTAAGGCAGGGGTTCCCAAACTTTATGCCCTGGACTAATACAATTAAGCAGGACTCCATGGACCCCAGTTGGGAACCCCTGCTCTAAGGAATAAAATCCTATTCTACGCAACCTCTCCTTGTAATTTAGCCCCTCCCCACCCCTGGGTAACATTCTAGTAAATCTGCTCTGCATTCTTCCAAAATTCAAGTTCTAAGTAAATTTATTATCAAGGTATGTATATACCACCATATCCAACCCTGTAATTCATTTTCTTGCAGGCATTCATAGCAGAAAAAAGAAATATAATAGTCAATGAAAAGCTACACACATAGACTAACAAATAACAATGTGCAAAAGACGACCAACAGTCCAAATACAAAGAAGAAATAAGTAAATAAATAATACTGAGAACAAGAGTTGTCAAGTCCTTGAAAGTGAGTCCATAGGTTGTGGAATGAATTTAGAGCTGAGGTGAGTGTTATCCACACTGTGATAATGTTGGATACTGCTTTCTTGAGGCGGTGCTCCGTGTAGATTAGTTCAGTGGTGGGGAGGGTTTTGCCTATGATAGACTGAGTTGTATCCACCAATTTTAGAAGGTTTTTTCAATCCCCTCAAGTTCTGATTACAGCTCTTCCCCCTCACCTTCAAACGATACACAATCGCAGGGAAAAATTGTGCACAATGTTCCTGTTTATGCCCCTCTACTGGATCTCCCCTATTCTCTACGCTTCAATAAATGAAGTCCCAACCTGCTCAAACAAGATGCCAGAACAAAAAGGTGGTGGTGGTGGGAACTAGCTGGAAGGCGATAGGTGAAGCCAGGTGGGTGGGAAAAGTAAAGGGCTGGAGAGGAAGGAATCTGATAGGCGAGGAGTGGGCCATGGGGGAAAGGGAATGAGGAAGGGATGCAGGGGAAAGTGATAGGCAGGTGAAAAGAGGTAAAAGGACAGAATGGGGAATGAGGGGGGGGGATTTTTTTTTTTAACTGATAGGAGAAATCAATATTCATGCCAAGAGGCTGGAGGCTATCCAGAGGAATACTGGGTTCTGCTCCTCCAACCTGAGAGAGGCCTCATCATGCCACAAGATGAGGCCATGGACCAACATGCCTCATTATTCCCACATAGCTAGAAGGAGATCAAATAAGCACAATACACTGATACTGTCCTATGGGAATATGCCAAAAATGTACCCAGAGCGTGACACACTTACAAAGCAGTAGTGTTGGTACGGGACACGATCAAATGAAACAGTTTGCTTAACTACTGAATGTAACACTAATCAATTGTAATCATAAACTGATAACCAAAACACACACTATTAATGGCGCAGATAAAACAGCTATAAAGCTGACACATCATAAGCTCAAACATTGTGACAATGCTCCCAGGCTGTAGATCAGGGCAACCTGCTGAGGTTGACAGTGGATTGCACTACCACCAGACTGGGAGCAGCTCAGAATTCAATTCAACTCACACACACGAGATATCATTAAAGTGTCTGCAATGTTAATCGGAAAAGTGTAATTTCAGTCTTATGATTTCACAGTTCAATGAAACTAACATAAAATCCTGGATCTGATACAGTACTAGTGGCTACAAATACCACTATATTGAATAAAATTGACTTTATTACTTACATTCTTCATATACATGAGTAAAATGCTTTACATTTCTGTTCAAATGTGCAATTATAGTAATTTATAATAAATACTATGTACAACAGGACAGTCAATATAACATGGAAATACAGTTGTGTCAACATGAATTAATCAGTCTGATGGCCCGGTGGAAGAAGCTGTCCCGGAGCCTGTTGGTCCTGGCTTTTATGCTGTGGTGTCGTTTCCCGGATGGTAGCAGATGAAACAGTTTGCGGTTGGGGTGACTCAGGTCCCCAATGATCCTTCGGGCCCTTTTTACACACCTGTCTTTGTAAATGTCCTGAATAGTGGGAGATTCACATCTACAGATATGCTGGGCTGTCTGCACCACTCCCTGCAGAGTCCTGTGATTGAGGGAAGTACAGTTCCCAGACCAGGCAATGATGCAGCCAGTCAGGATGCTCTCAACTGTGCCCCGTAGAAAATTCTTAGAATTTGGGGGGCCATACCAAACTTCTTCAACTGTCTGGAGGTGAAAGAGACCCTGTTGTGCCTTTTTCACCACACAGCTGGGATGTACAGACCACAAGATCCTCGGTGATGTTTCTGCCGAGGAACTTAAAGCTATTCACCCTGTCTCCATTCCTCCTGTAGTCCACAACGAGCTCCTTTGTTTTTGCGACATTGAGGGAGAGGTTGTTTTCTTGACACCACAGTGTCAGAGAGATGACTTCTTCCCTGTAGGCCACCTCGTTATTGTTTGAGATTAGGCCATTCAGTGTAGTGTCGTTAGCAAATTTGATTGGAGCTGTGGCTGGCGACACATTCATGGGTATACAGGCAGTAAAGGAGGGGGCTTAGTACACAGCCCTGAGGGGTACATGTGTTGTAGGTCAGAGGGTTGGAGGTGAGGGAGCCCACTCTTACAACCTGCCAGCGATCTGACAGGAAGTCCAGAATCCAGCTGCACAAGGCAGGGTGAAGACCAAGATCTCTGAGCTTCTTGTCAAGCCTGGAGGGAATTATGGTGTTGAATACTGAACTGCAGTCCAAGAACAGCATAAGCATCCCTCTTCTCCAGATGTGTAATGACAGTGTGTAGAGCTATATGGTGTACAACACTGGGGTACGGTACTAGTGAGGACAAGTCTGTCACAGTGTAACACAGGGGGGGAAGGTACCGGTGGGGACAGGTCTGTCACTGTATAACACCGGGGTATGGTACCAATGGGGATGGGTCTGTCACTGTATAACACCGGGGTACGGTAATAGTGGGGACGGGCCCATCACTATATTACACCGGGGTATAGTTCCAGTGGGGAACAGGTCTGTTGCTGTAAAACACAGAGGCAACAGTACTGTTGGAGATGGGTATAATACAGGTCTGCCCCTGTCTAATACTGCCATAGAATATTTGCAGAGACAAATTTGCTATCCTGCAACACTGGGGTTCATTGCTAGTGAGGCGCCTGTCATTTTGTAACAAAACCAGAAAGTTCAAGATGTCAGAATCAGGTTTATTATCAATGGCATGTGTCGTGAAATTTGTTAACTGTGTACTCTGGTACAGTCTTTGTTCTTGTTGCTAACACACACAAAATGCTGGAGGAACTCAGCAGGCCAGGCAGCATCTATGGAAATGAGTACAGTCGATGTTTCAGTCCGAGACCCGAAAGATGCGGAGTCAGTAAGAAAGTGGGCAGAGAGAAGGAAGAACTACAAGGTGATGGGTGAAACTGGGAGGGGCGGAGGGGTGAGGTAAAGAGCTGGGAAGTTGATTGATGAAAGAGTTACCACCCCCTTTTCTTTCT
The DNA here is from genome assembly GCF_030028105.1 of Mobula birostris. Taxonomy (NCBI): domain Eukaryota; kingdom Metazoa; phylum Chordata; class Chondrichthyes; order Myliobatiformes; family Myliobatidae; genus Mobula; species Mobula birostris. Next base: position 28,297,929 of record NC_092398.1, read on the forward strand.
TCCATGGCTTTCCGTCCTCTCCTATCAGATTTCCCCTTCTCCAACTCTACCTTTCACCAATCACCTTCCCAACTCTTTACTTCTCTCCCCACCCCCCCCCACCCCAATTCCTGGTTTCACCCATCACCTTGCGGTTCTTCCACCCATCCCCCCCATTTTCTTACTCTGACTTCTCATCTTTTCTTCCAGTCCTGATGAAAGCTCATGCCCTGAAACCTTTACTGTACTCTTTTCCATAGATGCTGCCTGGCCTGCTGAGTTCCTCCAGCATTTTGTGTGTGCTGTTTGGATTTCCAGCACCTGCAGATTGTCTCGTTTGTTCTTGGCCCAGTGTGAAAATGGGCCACTGCTATGGGAAAGAAATCATAATGTGTTAAGGTACTCAGTTACACAGAAGCAGATTTAGGCATCAATTCAGTCACAGCTCGTTTACTAAGGACTAAGATAAACATCATCAATACACAGCTCTACACTTCTCTAAGAATAATCTCAGGAGCCCTAAAGTCCATGCCCAACAATGAGAGGAGTAGCGTCCCCAGAGATCCGTAGAACAGCAGCTTCAGCAAAATTCTATAAGTGTATTCAAAATATGTCCAACAACATTACAGTTCGTAAACCCATCGAAAACTCTCCTCCAACTTACTGACTCAATTCCTGAAAACGTTAAAAAGCATTAAGCAAGCATTAAAAAGGGCCACTTTTCAACATAATTGTATAAGGGCTAGGAGAGTTGTAAAAGAGCGCCTTAAGGCTTTGTGTGTCAATGCAAGGAGCATTCATAATAAGGTGGATGAATTGAAAGTGCAGATTGTTATTAATGATTATGATATAGTTGGGATCACAGAGACATGGCTCCAGGGTGACCAAGGATGGGAGCTCAAAGTTCAGGGATATTCAATATTCAGGAGGGATAGACATGAAGGAAGGGGAGGTGGGGCAAACTTAAAGCACACGGTATTGGGGGTAAGGTATTGATGTGGATGGAGAATTGGTTAGCAGACAGGAAGCAAAGAGTGGGAATAAACGGGACCTTTTCAGAATGGCGGGTGGTGACTAGTGGGGTACCGCAAGGCTCAGGGCTGGGACCCCAGTTGTTTACAATATATATTAATGACTTGGATGAGGGAATTAAATGCAGCATCTCCAAGTTTGCGGATGACACGAAACTGGGTGGCAGTGTTAGCTGTGAGGAGGATGCTAAGAGGATGCAGAGTGACTTGGATAGGTTGGGTGAGTGGGCAAATTCATGGCAGATGCAATTTAATGTGGATAAATGTGAAGTTATCCACTTTGGTGGCAAAAATAGGAAAACAGATTATTATCTGAATGGTGGCCGATTAGGAAAAGGGGAGGTGCAACGAGACCTGGGTGTCACTATACACCAGTCATTGAAAGTGGGCATGCAGGTACAGCAGGCGGTGAAAAAGGCGAATGGTATGCTGGCATTTATAGCGAGAGGATTCAAGTACAGGAGCAGAGAGGTACTACTGCAGTTGTACAAGGCCTTGGTGAGACCACACCTGGAGTATTGTGTGCAGTTTTGGTCCCCTAATCTGAGGAAAGACATCCTTGCCATAGAGGGAGTACAAGGAAGGTTCACCAGATTGATTCCTGGGATGGCAGGACTATCATATGATGAAAGACTGGATTGACTAGGCTTATACTTGCTGGAATTTAGAAGATTGAGGGGGGATCTGATTGAAACGTATAAAATCCTAAAGGGATTGGACAGGCTAGATGCAGGAAGATTGTTCCCGATGTTGGGGAAGTCCAGAACAAGGGGCCACAGTTTGAGGATAAAGGGGAAGCCTTTTAGGACCGAGATTAGGAAAAACTTCTTCACACAGAGAGTGGTGAATCTGTGGAATTCTCTGCCACAGGAAACAGTTGAGGCCAGTTCATTGGCTATATTTAAGAGGAAGTTAGATACGGCCCTTGTGGCTATGGGGATCAGGGGGTATGGAGGGAAGGCTGGGGCAGGGTTCTGAGTTGGATGATCAGCCATGATCATAATAAATAGCGGTGCAGGCTCGAAGGGCCGAATGGCCTACTCCTGCACCTATTTTCTATGTTTCTAAAACTAGAAAGGTCTCGACTCCTGAGGAAAGCAAGTCTGGCACATGAACACACACCCCTCCCTAATGCTGGAGATCTGATCGATGACCCCACCTCGTTCCTCCCAGGCTTTACTACAGCTACCAGCAAAAAAACTGGACAGCCGTAAACAGACTCAGAAGTCAACATGCCAAAACAACACAAACACTACACTGATGGGGTGCGTGACAAACCCCGGCTTGCCTCTGTGGTGCCCCAACCCAGGACGTCCTCCACCTGGTCCAAACATGCCCTCTCACCAAGATCCGAGATGGCCTTACTGCAGTCCATCGATGTGGCCACAAGCTAGAGGACTGGCTTGACAAAAACCAATTAGAAGTGTTAAGAAGAAAAACACTTGCCATATGAAACAACTCCCTCTCTCAACTCCGTTCTCTTGCTCTATCCCTGCAATCTTTGATGCCCTTACTAATCAAGAACCTATTAACCTCCGATTTAAATCTACCCGACGACTTGGCCTCCAATGAATTCCACAGATTCACCACCCTCTGGTTGAAGAAATTTCTCTTCATCTCTGTTCTAAAGGGACATCTGAGGCTGTGCGCTCTGGTCCTGGACTCTCTCTCTTTTAGAAACATCATCTTCACATCCACTCTATCTAGGCCTTTCAGTATTCGGTAGGATTCAATGAGATCCACCCCCCCCCCGCACCCTTTCATTCTTCTGAACTCCAGTGAGTACAGGTCGAGAGCTATCAAATGCTCCTCATATGTTAGCCCTTTAATTTCTAGGATAATTCTCATGAACCTCCTCTGGACCTTCTCTGATGCCAGCACATCATTTTTTAGGTAAGGGGCCCAAAACTGCTCACAATATTCCAAGTGTGGTCTGACCAATGCCTTATAAAACCTTAGCATTACATAGTTGCTTTTAAATTCTAAATGTGTATTGCAAAAATCTGATGGCAAAGCAGAAGAAGCTGTTTCTCAATTTTTAAGCTTTTCAGGCTCATATACCTCTTCCCCAATGGTAGTTACAAGGAGAGGAGATGCCCCGCATGGTGAGTCAGCCCAGCCTTTAGATACAGGGCCTCTCTGCTGCCAGGAGATGACAGAGTTAATCTTTGCTCTAATTCTGCCCAGAAACTTAAGCATTCTGTCAATGTTCATGCACTGGAGTTTCATATGACGCGTGTCTTCCATTTCTCCCGTCCGCTGGGTCTTGTAGCCAATGAGAGGGCTGTTGAAGTGTCATTGCTGTTAATACAGGAAGTCTCACAAAGTCCCACAATCAGCAAACGTGATAAGCATCGTCTGCTGCCGATGGGAGAGAGATAAATCAAGGCCTGTGCTCCTCTAAGCCGCAGCACGATGATGCATTTCTCTGAGAAGCAGAGGAAGTTACAGAAACAGGCAAGCATGCAAGGCCATGAAAGAACGGAGAAACAGTTTGAATCAGAATCTGGTTCATTATCAACATCTTACATGGGGTGAAATTCGTTTTGCAGCAGCAGGATAGCACAAAGTCAAAATTACTACAGATTACAAATGAAAAAAGAGGACTAATGAGGTAGTTATTCCATTCTTGCTAGAGAATAACGAGACATGAAATTTACTATTTTGCTGCAACAGTATGAAGATGTAAAAATTACAATAAACAAACAGTGCAACAAAGAAGGAATAACAAGGTACCGGTCATAGGTTCATAAGACACAGGAGCAGTTAGGCCATTCAGCTCATCCAGTCTGCTCCATCATTCCATCATAGGTGATTCATTATTTCTCCCAACTCCATCCTCCTGCCTACTGCATGATCTTTGACATCCTTACCAATCAAGAGCCTATCAACCTCTGCTTTAAATATACCCAACGATTTGGCCTCCATGGCCCTTTGTGGCGATCGATTACACAGATTTACCCACTCTCTGGGTAAAGAAATTCCTCTTCATCTTTGTTTTAAAGAGACATCCGTGTATTCTGAGGCTGTGCCCTCTAGTTCCAGATTACCCCATTATTGGAAACATCCTTTCTGCGTCCACTCTATATAGGCCTCTCAGTATTTGATATGTTTCGATGAGACTCCCCTGCCGCATGCTTCTAAACTCCAGTGAGTACACGCCCAGAGCCCTCATACATCTTACTGGGATGATTCTCATTAACCTCCTCTGAACCCTCTCCAATGCCAGAACATCCTTTCTTAGATAAGAGGCACAAAACTGCTTACAAAACTTCTGTGTGGTCTGACCAATACCTTATAAAACCTTAGCATTACATCCTTTTAGAGAACTATCAAAAGTCTTATATATAACTAGGGTTCCCAAGACTTTTACACAGTACTGTACTTGTCAATGTGGAGCAAAGAGCAAGTTTGTAAATCTGGTGGGAGCAAAGAATGTTGGGAATGGTGAGGGTGGCATGCCACAAGAAGGGTGTGGGACAGGTGGCAGAGAATGCCAGGGGTAAGGGGTGGTGTGGGTGCAGACACACCCAGCCCTAAGACACCAGTTAAAGTCACTTGAATTGAAACAATTTGTTTATTGATCATTACAGATTGTCTCTCTGGTGCTTCCCTCTCCCTTCCCCTTTTCTTAATCTTGATTCTCCTTTCCCTGCCTCCTTCCCATTCTCAGCCCACAACAGAATCAGGTTTATCATCACCCACATGTCATGAAATTTGCTTTATTTTGCAGCAGTAGACAGTGCAATACATAAAATTACTACAGTACTGTGCAAAAGTCTTAGGCACCCTAGCATCCAAGATATAGATATATAGATACACACACACATTTTTGCACAGTACAGTAAATTCTAAAAGCACATTCAAAGAATTTGATGGCAGAGAAGATGTATATGTGTGTATACACACACACATTTTCTCTGCCAACAAATTTTAATATACAGTATATAATTTTATATATATTAACCTATCGACCTGCACCAGGACCATAGCCCTCCATACCACTATCATCCATATACCTATCCAAACTTTGCTTAAGCGTTGAAATCGATCTTGCATACACCACTTATGCTGGCAGCTTGACTCACTCTCACCACCCTCTGAGTGAAGAAATTTCCCCTCCTGTTCCCCTTAAACTTTTCACCTTTCACCCTTAACCCATGACTTCTCGTTGTAGTCCCACCGAACTTCTGTGGGAAAAAAGCCTGCTTGCATTTACCCTATCTATACCCCTCATAATTTTGTATACCTCTATCAAATCGTCCCTCAACCTTCTACATTCCAAGGGATAAAGTCCTAACCTATTTAATCTTTCCAAATAACTCAGATGCTCCAGGCCTATCAACATCCTCGTAAATTTTCTCTGTACTCTTTCAGTGCAATAAGAGAGTAACAGGAAGAAAAAGTACAGTGAGATAGTGTACATGGGTTAATTGTCCATTCAGAAATCTGAGGGCAGAGGGGAAGAAGCTATTCCTGAATCATTGAATGCACATATTCAGGCTCCTGTACCTCCTCCTTGATGGTAGCAACAAGAAGAGGGCATCTCCTGGTTGATAGGAGTGAAATCTTCCAGGGTTAAGATTTAAAGCAACAGGGGTGAGGAGTGAGCTTAAAGAAGAGAAAAGTAAAGTAAGCCAACCTCTTCTCGGCCCTCATAATTCTAGCTATAATAAAATCTAATTTATGATATTGGCATCACAACAAGTCTTAGAAGGAAAGATTTCTTTTTAAAATAGTTTCCACTAATCACAAATCAAGAGCTATGTGTTTTAGCAGGAATGTCAGTTATGTGACTGGGACAGATGCCACAGAGACTGGAATGATAACCATGCAGAAGCCAAGGGCAAGCTCACCTCTTCCTGCTCCGGATCTTGTGATCACTAGACCCTGTTAGACACTGGTAATGTAAAATATTGAAAGTCAAGTTTAGTGGTTTAATGGTGAGACCGAGGGTGGAGGGAGCTGAGCGGACATGGCCCTCGTGCTGTAGAGTGCCGTGTTGCAGCTTTGCACGGGAGAAGACACAGAGGGGGACATGAGGGGGGAGCTTCTTAACCAACGGTAATTTCTCCCTCCATCTATCTTTTTCCATTTCACATTCTGGCTCCCTTCTCACCCCTTCTCACCTCCCTATCACCTCCGTCTGGTGCCCCTCCTCTTTTGCATTCTCCCATGGTCCATTCTTCTCTTCTATCAGATTCTATCTCCTTCAGCCCTTTTCCACCTCTTCCACCTATCACCTCCCAGCTTCTTAATTTATTCCCCCTCCCCCACCCACCTTTCCCCTCACCTATTACCTGGCAGCTTGTACCCTTTCCCCTGTCTGCCACCTTATTCTGGCTTCTGCCCCCTTAACTTCCCACCCTGAGGAAACGTTGACTGTTTATTCCCTTACACCGATGGCTCCTAACCTGTTGAATTCCTCCAGCTTTCTGTGTGCAGGCTAACCTGGAGAACTACTGTCGAACAGACTTCAGCCCAAGGAGGTAAAGGAGACCAAAGCTGTGTGTGGACAGTGCAAGCCATCAGTTCTGGTTCTCGCTTCTGATCGCAAGCAGAAACTGCTTGGTGGGACACACAAATAATCATGCAACCCTGTTGCCTACAAGATGAAGCTCCTCTTCAGAACTTTGCATTTATTCTCACATACTTGCTTCTCTCCCCTAGGAAGTTAAAAGTTCTAAGTAAATTTATTATCTCAGTATGTATGTATCACCATACACTACACTGAGATTCATTTTCTTGCAGGCATTCACAGTTCATTGCTCGTTTTGTGCCGTGTCCTATGAAATAGCCGATCATGGTCTTTCCATGATCATGATTGTTCTTGCTAATTTTTTCTACAGAAGTGGTTTGCCATTGCCTTTTTCTGGACAGTGACTTTACATGACAGGTGACCCCAGCAATTATCAATACTCTTCAGAGATTATCTGCCTGGTGGCATAACCAGGACTTGTGATATCCACCACCTGCTCCCATGGCTTCACATGACCCCGATCAGGGGCTAAGCAGGTGCTACATCTTGCCCAGTGGTGACCTGTAGGTTAGCAGAGGGGAGGAGCACTTTACACTCCTTTGGTAGAGACGCAGCTCCATCCCTCCGCCCATACAACAAATAAATACAATAGAGTCAGTGAAAAACTACACACGAGCAAGCTCCTTCCAGTCAGTGGCTACAATCAAACCCTGATTGACTGTGCTGTGACAGCGTTAACCCTAACTGCTACACTATCATTCCACCATCTTACCCACATGCAGAGGACATCTTCAACAGCCTGCACCTCACTAAGGATCCTCATCATCCAGGACATGCCTTCTTCCTGTTACCACCACCAGAGAGGAGGTACAGGAGCCTGAAGACCCAGAGTCAATAATTCAGAAACTGCTTCATCTGCTCTACTATCTCATTTCTGAATTGTCCATGAAAATAACTTGTCACTTCTTGCACTATTTTTATTGCCACAAAATAAATTCACTCCATCCAAGTCAGTGATAAACCAGAGTCTAAGGGAAGGGTGAACACACTGCTCCAACTTGATGGCATAATGCAAGGCAATATTCAAAGTAAATTTATTATTGAAGTATGTATATGTCACCTTGAGATTCACTTTTTTGCAGGCATTCCCAGTGGAACAAATAAATATAATAGGAAATGCATACAACCAACCAATGTGCAAAAGACGACAAACTGAGCAAAGGCAGACAGAGACAGAAATGTTGTAGAGTCCTTGAAAGTGAGTCTGTAGGTTGTGAAATCAGTTCAGTGTTGAGTTGAGTGCAGTTATCCACTCTGGTTCAGAAGCCTGATGGTTGAGGGCTAATAACTGTTCCTGAACCTGGTGTTGTGGGACCCAAGGCTCCTGTGCCTTTTGCCCACGGCAGTAGCAAGAAGAGAGCATGGCCTGGGTGGTGGAGGTCCTTGATGCTTTCTTGTGGCAGCGCTCCTTGTAGCTGTGCTCAGCAGTGAGGATGGCTTTGCCTTTGATGACTGGGCTGTATCACTACTTTTGTAGGCTTTTCCATTCTTGGGCATTGAGGTTTCCATACCAGGCCGTGATGCAACCAGTCAGGATACTCTCCATTGTGCATCTAGAAAAGTTTGTCAATGTTTCAGATGACATGCCGAATCTACACAAACTTCTAAGGAAGTAGAAATGCTACCGTGCCCTCTTTGAAATGGCACTTCGAAGGTCAGCTTGTCTCTCCAGAACCTGCACAGAAATACACCAATGCCAGAGCAATGGAAACATGACTGGGTGAAAAGGCCAACGTAAGTGCTACACCTGCCCTTACACCACCTCCTTCACCACCAGAGTCAGATTCAGATGTACATTGAAACGTGCAGTGGAATGTGATTTAACATCCAGGACAATCTGAGAACATCCTGCAAGCACTGCCACACATTTTAGTGCCAACGTAACATGTCCACAATGCTCAGCAGAACAACAGAATGCAATAAACAACAGCCCGACAGAGTCCTCCAACCCCAGGACAGGCCTGCAGGCCTCCTGCAGACTCGTGAAATTCACACTCTGAGACCCAGAGCCATTCATAACCCAAGATGACGTGACCTGTGAGTCTGTCGGGGTCATCTATTGTATCTGGTGCGGCTTCCTCTACATTGGTAAGACCCAATGCAGACTAGGGGACCGCTTTGTCAAGCACCTTTGTTCTGGCTGCCGCAAAAGGTAGGTTCTCCCAGTAGCCACTCATTTCAATTTGACTTCCCAATGCCACTCTGACATATCTGCCCATGGCCTCCTCGACTTCCACGATGAGGCCACACTCAGGTTGGAGCAGCAACACCACATATTCCATTTGGGTAGCTTCCAACCCAATGGCATGAACATGTTTCCTCAACTCCTAGTTATCTCTCCTCCCTCCCTCTAGTTCCATTCCCCATTCCAGCTCCCCTCTCACCTGCCCATCTACCTTCCACTGGTTCCCTTCCTCCTTCCCTTTCTTCCATGGTCTACTGTCCTCTATCATATTCCATCTTCTTCACCCCTTTCTGTCCTCTACCTATTACCTTCCAGCTTCTTAATTCAACAGCCCAACCGCCAGCTTGTACTCCTCCCTCACCACACCACTTTCTTATTCAGGCACCCTTTCCAGTCTGGGTTTAATGATCCAGCCCAAATCATTGTCTGTTGATAAGACCATCGTACTTTAAGACAAAGGAGCAGAATTGGGCTATTCAGCCCATCAAGTCTGCATAACCATTCAATCATGGTTGATCTGTTATCCCTCCCAGCCCCATTCTCCTGCCTTTTCCCTGAAATCTTTGACACCCTTACTAATCAAGAGACTATCAACTTCCACTTTAAATATACCAAATGACTTGGTCTCCACAGCCATCTGTGGTAATGAATTCCACAAATTCACCACCCTCTGAGTAAAGAAATCCCTCCTCATCTGTTCTGAAGGGATTCCTCTCTGTAGATGCTACGTAACTTGCTGAGTTCCTCCAGAATTGAGAGTGTGCGTGTGCTCTAAAAGATTGGCCACTCCTCGGTAAAGATCACAGCTGGTGGAAAGCTAAGACTATAAAGGTGGAAGGTCACAGTTCACACAGTGTGGCAGGCTGCTATCGGAAAAAATTGCACCCAAAAATTCTACGCACTGGCAAACCAACTGCACTTCCCTTTGCTCTGGTTCGACCATTTCAAAAATCGTAAGTGGCGTATCAGGGTGCAAACTGCTGCAGAAGAGCTGGAAATGACAAAAATTCAACTAAAAACCACACGTACATCATAGAATGAAACTGTGGTGAGCAGGAACCACAGGGGTATTCAGGGCTTCCTTTTTCTTTTTAAAAAAACAGCATTTAAAAAAAAATCAGCAGGAAACAAAAATTAATCCTCATTATGTTACTCTGCGCACTTAAGAGTCACTCTGGCTAGCAGAATTACATCTGTTGTTGCCTTCTCATACTCCAAGTGTGACTGGCTCCTACCTCACTTGCATTTTACACCTTAGCAAATTGCCCCAGGGCACAGATTCTAGGAGCTGAAAGACACAAGAGATTCTGCAGTTGCCGGATATCCAGAAGCAACACACGTAAAATGCTGGAGGAACTCAGCAGGTCAGGCAGCATCTATGGAGTGAAATATATGGACTATTGAAAGATCTAGATAAAGTTGATGTGGAGAGGATTTTTCCTATAGAGGAAGAGTCTAAGACCAGAGGGCACAGCCTCAGAATAGAATATTGTCCCTCTTAAACAGAGATGAGGAATTTCTTTAGCCAGAGGATGGTGAATCTGTGGAACTCATTGCCACAGATGGCTGTGGAGGTCAAGTCATTGGGTACACTTAAAACAGAGTTTGATAGGTTCTTGATTAGTAATGGCATCAAAGGCTACAGGAAGAAGGCAGGAGAAGGGATAATAAATCAGCCATGATCAAATGGCAGTGGGCCAATATGGCCTATATCTGCTTCTATAACTTATGGTCTTTCTGTACACACCATTCGGGCTGAGACCCAAATTCAGGACTGAAAAGGTCGCTGACCTACAATAAAGATACCAACAAGCTTGAAAGAGAGCAGAGAAAATTTACAAGGATGCTGCCAGGACTGAAGGACCTGAGTTGGGCTGAATAGGTCAGAGATTTATTCCCTGGGGTGCAGAAGAACGAGCAGAGATCTTATAGAGGTAAACATAATCATGAGGAATATACATAAAAATGCTTGCTGGCATTTCCCCTCTAGTTAGGTGAGATGAGGATGAGAGGCCATAGCTGTAGTGCGAAAGGTGAAATATGTAAGGGGGACATGAGGGGGGTGCTTCTTCACTCAGAAGGTGGAGCAAGTGTGGAGCAGCTGCCAGTGGGTGGATGTGGGTTCTTTGCAACATTTAAAGTTGGATGGGTACATGGAGAGAGGTATGGATGGCTATGGTCGAGGTCAGGTGCAAATAGTTTAATTGTCATTCAACCATACACGAATACCCATGAATACAGCGTTCTTCTGAGGTCAAGGTGGAAAACGTAGTGCCAACAGTCATACACAGAACAAAGGACATATAGCACATATAAGAAAGCAGTAAACATACAGCCACACAAAAAAGTCTAAAATAGTCTGCGTCCATGAATGTTGCCGGTAAGAGCAAGCTCGCCGCAATCTGCAGATAAATTCAATCTTCCACTGAGCAATCAATGGAGGGCAGCACCGATACCACATCACACCGTCTCCGGGCACCAACTCCGAAGCCTCTCTCGGGCGGCTGTAGCATGTGGCCTAATCTATGCTACAACTGAGCCCGTGCAGCTCCCCTGCTGTTTGGTCCACTGCTGAACCAGATTTGCAGCATACCATATTACCAATGTCCAGCCGGGTCTTGCGATCACAAGAAAAACCACTAAGACAATCGCTCGTTATTTAACTGCATACCACCTTCGCGCACCCACTCTGACACCTCTATAGCAGGCAGCATCACAACCCACACCAAGTTCACTCCTTCAGCTCCTCTGCCAAAGAGCAACTCGCCAATGGGCTAGACTTACAATACTTGAAGTGCTTAATGTCCAGCAATGCCTTGCAATTGTAAAAAAAGACATTTTTAAAAAACACAATATCAGCTTTGGTTGGCCCCACAGAGGCTGCTGCGACTGAGCACGCTACCATGTTACCAGAGTCCAGGGGAAAGATTAGGCTGACTAGATCAGCTGAAAGCCTGTTTCTCTGTTCTATGACTGCATGTTGTCCACAGTCAACACAACTAAATAAGAACAGTACAAAGCTGTGCTAGTTGCTCTCTGCACTCTACACGCCTCCCAAAAAAAAATCAGCCAAATTATACAATATCCTGAAAGTATATACTAGGGGTCGCCAACCCATCGATCGCGATCGACCGGTTGATCTTTGAGACTTTCCCAGTAGATCCCGAAGAAAAATCAAAAATAAATACACAAATACTGTTGCAATGTGAGCATTATAAAAGTAAATAATACTAATTAGGATAATGGCAATATAGCAATATTTTCGCTGAAAAGCTGTTTGTAAAGAGAGATTGTTTCCGGGTTGCGGGGGTTTAGTTCTGTTCTTTCTGCCCAGTGCACATTTATGTAGTTCCCCCGCCATGCACCGCGTTTTCAGCGTAGCCTGTGCTGCATCAAAGTGACCAATTTAGATTAGGTAACAGTACAGACTGTCGCAAACATCAATATATGGCAGTGTCCCCAACCTCCGGGCCGTGAAGCATGCAGGGGTACAGCGGTAGTCGGGACGCACCCAGCAAATCTTTAAGAAAAAGAGCCAAAATAAACAAGCTAATTAATTAGGTGCCACCCAGCACGTAAATGTCGGCCCAGATCAGAGGCGACGCAATTGGCAATCGCTCGTGATATCTTGATAGCATAGCGGAGGCTCCATGAAAGAAGGCAAAAACAAACAAATTCCATCCAGAATGGGAAGAGGAATTTTTATTTACCTTGGTGAAAGGCAAGCGTGTATGTATGTTGTGCCACCAAACACAAGCACTGACTAAAAGAGGGAATCTGGAGCGGCACTGCAACACCAACCACCAGAAATTTAAAGACACCTACCCCCCAAGGAGCACAATTCGTGCCTGGAAAGTTGAGAAGCTGAAATCGGGGTTGAAGGCCCAGCAATCATTTTCCACAAAACATGCTGCTCAAAATAAGGCTGCTATTGAAGCATCATTTCGTGTAAGTCACCTTTTGGCTAAACACAAGAAGCCTTTTACAGATGGCAATTTATTCAAGGAAGCAAAGGTCATTACCGCAGAGTCTGTTTTTAATGACTTTAAAAACAAAAACGGCATCACAACCACAATACATAATATACCGCTTGGCCCTGCAACAGTGACAAGGAGGGTAGAGCCACCGTCAGAGGACGTGAATATTTTTCACTACAGTTCGATGAATCTCTGGATGTAATGCAAACAGCTCAGCTCGTTGTATTTGTCAGAATGGCTTTCCAGGATTTTACAACAAAGGAGGACTTCCTCACTCTTTTGCAATTAAAGGAAAGAATGAGAGGTGAGGATATTTACAATGAGTTTAAAAAAATATGTCCGTGAAAATGACATCCCCATTCTACTGAAGGGGCTCCAGCAATGCATGGTCTGTGCGTTAGTTTTATAGCACTAAAAGTCATTGCCTACTTCGGGTCAACTTATCTATGTGAAATTGCATTTTCACAGATGAAAATTATTAAATCTAAGAACAGGAGCTAACTTACTGACAGACACCCCACTAGGGTTGCCAACTTTCTCACTCCCAAATAACGGACAAAAGTAGCAGTCAAATCCCGGGACATTTATGTTTACCCTGAGAAAGACTACCATGACCATGAAGCCTTGCACAGGCGCCTGTGTACGCATGCGTGTTGTGCCGATTTTTCTTTACCCCACAAATCAGTTTTGGCTTAATCTTCATTATTTCTACTTTATATAGGCTGTGTATTTATCATATCATTCCTGCTTTTACTATATGTTAGTGTCATTTTAGGTTTTATGCGTTATTTGGTAGGTTATTTTTCTGGGTCTGGGAATGCTCAAAATTTTTTCCATATAAATTAATGGTAATTGCTTCTTTGGCGTAAAGCATTTCCGCACGAAAGGTTTCACAGGGACGCTGCACCTTAGCGGGGAAAATACGGGACAGTTGGCAACCCTACACCTCACAGACTGTCTCAGACTGGCTGTCTGTAGTTATGAGCCAAATTTCAAAGAACTAGCAGAAAGTATTCAGCCCCAGTCATCACACTGATTGCAACAGTCAATTTTTATTCATTTATTTTTCGTGTTGAAATAAAATTAAATAATGAAACTTAGAATTAAAGGTGTGAAGTACGTAATATTCTTAAAGAAAGACAGCTATGGCCTATTTGATATGCTAGTTACAGTGTTTTCTTGTTTGAATTAATTTGAAAGTTTGACAAAAGTATTTTGTGTAATTCAAATACAATTTGCCCAAATAAAAGGCCTCAAATTGGAAGTACAATCTGAGCTGTTTTTTCTCTAAACGATTTAGTCGGTAGATCTTGCCTTTCACTGAGGTCGAGGTAGGGGATCTTGGGCTTAAGAAGGTTGGTGACCACTAGCATATACCATTAGATTGAAGGACAGTTTCAATCTTGCTAAGACTATTGAAAGGTTCCTTAGTATGCAAGACAGACTCTACATCCATGCATGTTGTTTTAATCCCCTTGCACCTCACTGTCTGCCTGCACTAACTTTATTCTGTGCAACAGAAACAAAATGCTGGAGGAACTCAGCGGGTCAGACAGCATCTATGCAAATAATAAACAGTCGATGTTTTGAACCCGAGACCCATCTTCAGCACTTTAGAAGGGTCTCAGCCCAAAATGTTGACTGCTTATTCATTTCTATAGATGCTGTCTGACCTGTTGAGTTCCTCCAGCGCTGCTTTGGATTTCCAGCATCTGTAGACATTCTTTTGTTTGTAACTGTATTCTGTTATTGCTTTTCCCTCAATGCATTGATGTGATCAAACTATCTGTATAGATTGCATGCAAAAGAAAGATTATACTCCATTGTTGTAGGTGCCCGGAACAAAGAGCCAGAAATTGTCTTCATATCCTTGCCAAAATGTCTTACTAACCACACTAACAGGAACAGAATAAGTAATCACTCATCTCTGCTATTTGTAGCATCTTGAAAAAATGCTTTTCTCTTTTGCTTACACAGCAACAGCCTCACTTAAAAGAAAATTCATCCTGTGTAGGCAGCTATTTTTAATGCACCACATAAAGGCACGAGTTATGCACAAAATTGCACAAACTTTTATTGCATTGTACAACTGGGTTCCCACATACCGGAAAACACACCACGCAAAATATACACTCAGTAGCCACATTACTAGGTACCCCTTGTACCTAATAAAGTGGCCACTCAGTGTATGTTCATGATCTTCTGCTGCTGTATTCCATCCACTTTAAGGTTCAATGTGTTTTGCATTCAGAGATTCTCTTCTGCACACCATTGCTGTAACACATGGTTATTTCAGTTACCGTCGTGTTTCTGTCAGCTTGAACCAGTCTGGTCATTCTCCACTGACCTCTCTCACTAACAAGGCATTTTGCCCACAGAATTGCTGCTCATTGGATTTTTTTTTTTGTTTGTCTCACCATTCCTTGTAAGTTCTCAATCTGGGGTTCCAAACCTGGGGTCCACAGACTCCTTGCTTAATGGTATTGGTCCAGAGCAGTTCGGAACTACTGCTCTAGAGACTGTTGGTGCATGAAAATCCCAGGAGATCAGCGATTTCTGAAATACTCAATCCATCCCATCTGACATCAACAATCATTCCATAGTCAAAGTCAACAAGATCACATTCCTTCCTCATTCTGATGTTTGGTCTGAACAGCAACTGAATCTCTTGACCACATCTGCATGCTTTTATGCATTGAGTTGCTGCCACATGATTGACTGATTAGATATTTGCATTACGAGCTGATATACCGAATAAAATATCCACTGAGGGTATATTATTCTCCTAGCTGAGGTGAAGGACAAGGAAGTCACAAGGGATAAAAAAAGATACAAAATGTAGTGCAGGCCCCAAGGCCCATAGTGTTGTGCCAATGGTGCGTCAGGAGGACCATTACAAGGATGTAATGCTGAGGCTTTACAAGGCATTGGTCAGACCAAACTTGGAGTATTGTAGGCAGTTTTGGGTTCCTTATCTAAGAAAAGATGTGCTGGCATTGCAGAGGATCCAGAGGAGGTTCAAAACAATTATCCTAATGACTTGGCCTCCACATCCATCTGTGGCAATGAATTTCACATATTCACCGTCCTCTGGATAAAGAAATTCCTCATCTTTGTTCTAAAGGGGCATGCTTGTATACTGAGGCTGTGCCCTCCAGTCCTAGACTCCCCCACTATAGGAAACATCCTCTCCACATCCACTCTATCTGGGCTTTCAAATACTCTATAGGTTTCAATGAGATCCCCCCTCAGTCTTTTAAACTCCAGCAAGTACAGGCCCAGAGTCATGAGATGCACAATTACTGGTGGACCACTGCACAATGCTAAGTTAAGCTTATGTTAAGCATCTATCAATAGGTTCCATATTTCCCTCAAAATCAAATGCATCATCATTGACTTACGGAATTTGTTTTATGGAATTAAAGACAGTGAAAGGAATAGCAAAGCATTTTCATGGGACCATTCAGAGATCAGATGGCAGAGGGTAAGAAGCAGTTTCTGAATTACTGAAACAACAGCAATTCTGCAGATGCTGGAAATTCAAGCAACAAACATCAAAGTTGCTGGTGAACGCAGCAGGCCAAACAGCCTCTGTAGGAAGAGGTGCAGTCGACGTTTCAGGCCGAGACCCTTCGTCATGACTAACTGAAGGAAGAGTGAGTAAGGGATTTGAAAGTTGGAGGGGGAGGGGGAGATCCAAAATGATAGGAGAAGACAGGAGGGGGAGGGATAGAGCCAAGAGCTGGACAGGTGATAGGCAAAAGGGGATACAAGAGGATCATGGGACAGGAGGTCCGGATAGAAAGACAAGGGGGTGGGAGGAACCCAGAGGATGGGCAAGGGGTATATTCAGAGGGACAGAGGGAGAAAAAGGAGAGTGAGAGAAAGAATGTGTGCATAAAAATGAGTAACAGATGGGGTACGAGGGGGAGGTGGGGCCTTAGCGGAAGTTAGAGAAGTCGATGTTCATGCCATCAGGTTGAAGGCTACCCAGACGGAATATAAGGTGTTGTTCCTCCAACCTGAGTGTGGCTTCATCTTTACAGTAGAGGAGGCCGTGGATAGACATTCAGAATGGGAATGGGATGTGTGGCCACTGGGAGATCCTGCTTTCTCTGGCGGACAGAGCGTAGATGTTCAGCAAAGCGGTCTCCCAGTCTGCATCGGGTCTCGCCAATATATAAAAGGCCACATCGGGAGCACCGGACGCAGTATATCACCCCAGTCGACTCACAGGTGAAGTGTTGCCTCACCTGGAAGGACTGTTTGGGGCCCTGAATGGTGGTAAGGAGGAAGTGTAAGGGCATGTGTAGCACTCGCTCCGCTTATACGGAGGGGGAGGGGGAGATCAGTGGGGAGGGATGGGGGGGACGAATGGACAAGGGAGTTGTGTAGGGAGCGATCCCTGCGGAATGCAGAGGGGGGGGGGGAGGGAAAGATGTGCTTAGTGGTGGGATCCCGTTGGAGGTGGCGGAAGTTACGGAGAATAATATGTTGGACTCGGAGGCTGGTGGGGTGGTAGGTGAGGACCAGGGGAACCCTATTCCTAGTGGAGTGGCGGGAGGATGGAGTGAGAGCAAATGTACGTGAAATGGGGGAGATGCGTTTAAGAGCAGAGTTGATAGTGGAGGAAGGGAAGCCCCTTTCTTTAAAAAAGGAAGACATCTCCCTCGTCCTAGAATGAAAAGCCTCATCCTGAGAGCAGATGCGGCGGAGACAGAGGAATTGCGAGAAGGGGATGGCGTTTTTGCAAGAGACAGGATGAGAAGAGGAATAGTCCAGATAGCTGTGAGAGTCAGTAGGCTTATAGTAGACATCAGTGGATAAGCTGTCTCCAGAGACAGAGACAGAAAGATCTAGAAAGGGGAGGGAGGTGTCGGAAATGGACCAGGTAAACTTGAGGGCAGGGTGAAAGTTGGAGGCAAAGTTAATAAAGTCAACGAGTTCTGCATGCGTGCAGGAAGCAGCGCCAATGCAGTCGTCGATGTAGCGAAGGAAAAGTGGGGGACAGATACCAGAATAGGCACGGAACATAGATTGTTCCACAAACCCAACAAAAAGGCAGGCATAGCTAGGACCCATACGGGTGCCCATAGCTACACCTTTAGTTTGGAGGAAGTGGGAGGAGCCAAAGGAGAAATTATTAAGAGTAAGGACTAATTCCGCTAGACGGAGCAGAGTGGTGGTAGAGGGGAACTGATTAGGTCTGGAATCCAAAAAGAAGTGTAGAGCTTTGAGACCTTCCTGATGGGGGATGGAAGTATATAAGGACTGGACATCCATGGTGAAAATAAAGCGGTGGGGGCCAGGGAACTTAAAATCATCGAAAAGTTTAAGAGCGTGAGAAGTGTCACGAACATAGGTCAGAAGGGATTGAACAAGGGGTGATAAAACAGTGTTGAGGTATGCAGAAATGAGTTCGGTGGGGCAGGAGCAAGCTGAGACAATAGGTCGGCCAGGACAGGCAGGTTTGTGGATCTTGGGTAAGCGGTAGAAACGGGAAGTGCGGGGTGTGGGAACTATAAGGTTGGTAGCAGTGGATGGGAGATCCCCTGAGCGGATAAAGTCGGTGATGGTGTGGGAGACAATGGCCTGGTGCTTCTTAGTGGGGTCACGATCGAGGGGTAAATAAGAGGTATCCGCGAGTTGTCGCTGTGCCTCGGCAAGGTAGAGGTCAGTACGCCAGACTACAACAGCACCCCCCTTATCGGCGGGTTTAATAATAAGGTTAGGATTAGTGCGGAGGGAGTGGAGAGCAGAGCGTTCCGAAGGAGTGTGGTTGGAATGGGGACAAGGTGCGGTGAAGTCGAGACGGTTGATGTCCCATCGGCAGTTAGCGATAAAGAGATCCAGAGCAGACAGAAGACCAGAGCGGGGTGTCCATGAAGAAGAGGAGGGTTGAAGACAGGAGAAGGGGTCATCGGTGGGGGTGGAAGAGTCCTTGCCGAAGAAGTAGGCTCGGAGACGGAGACGGCGGAAGAAAAGTTCCGCATCGTGGCGAACACGGAACTCGCTGAGGTGTGGGCGAAGGGGGACAAAAGTGAGGCCCTTACTGAGAACAGAGCGTTCTGCCTCCGACAGTTGAAGATCGGAGGGGATGGTAAAGACCCGACACGGATGAGAGCTGGGATCAGAGGGGGGAGGGGGGAGGCTGGGGGTGTCAATGGAGAGGAGAGGGTTGGGGTGAGAGGAAGATGGAGCCTCTAAGGGCCCAGGTGTTTCTGAATTACTGAGTTGGAGTCTTCAGGCTCCTGTATCTCCTCCCCAATGATGGTAACAGGAAGGGGGCATGTCCTGGATGGGGAGGGTCCTCAGTGAGGCACCAGGTCTTGAAGATACCCTCAGTAAAAGAGAAAAGAAAAAAATGGTGGTACAGTTGCATAGCAGTTAGCGTAATGCTAATACAGTGCCAGTTGCTGTCTGTAAGGAGTTTACATGCTCTCCCCTTGACTGTGGGTTTTCTCCAGGTGTTTCAGTTTCCTCCCATATTCCAAAGACATATGTGTTAGGGTTAGGAAATTGAGGGCATGCTATGTTGACCCTGGACACTTAGGGGCTGCACACCCCAGCACATCTTCAGCTCTACCTGCAAATGACGCATTTCACCATTCCAAAGTACATGTGACAAATAAATCTAATCTTCATCTTTACAAGTGCAGAACTCTCCCAACCAAAAGATAAAAATTTCACAAAGGAATCAAAACTGGGTTACCTACCATACGTTGAATTTGCAAGTACAGTATGGCAAAGATCCTCACTCAAAGCTGCAGGAGGTTATCTTAACACCAAATAACAGTGCTGGGCTAGGGGAAGGGAGGGGAGAATGGGGGGTACCCACTTCCTCAACTGAAAGACACTGTTTGGCAACAAAAAGGGAAATGGAGTTTTGAGAACTCCACACAAACATTTTGTTGTTGGAAGAATCACCACAGGGATGCTCCTCTTAACATGTATGACAAAGATGAAATGGGGGGTTGGCAAACAGAATTTCCCCAAATGGTGCATTCAACACAAGATACAAATTCTGATTTATCACAAGTACATGAAAACATACAGTGAATTGTGTGAGCTGCATTAACAACCAAAACAGTCTGAGGATGTGCTGGAGCCAGTCCATAAGCGTTGACACACATTCCAGCGCCAACAGATCATACCCACAAGGTTCAGCAGGACTAAGGCCCTCGGCTGGTTCTGTTCTAGTTGTCTATGTAATATGCAAGCCAGGGTAGTATGATACGGGATAACAAGCTGTTGCCCATGTCACAGGCTCCCCCTCTCTACACAGCTGATGAATCCAAAGGAACTGATATAGTCTGGTACCAGCAGTGTTGCACAAGTTACCAGTCAGCATTGAATTCAACATGGCACTACCTTAGGGACTCCAGCTCTGGATTTTTCCCTCTGGGTTTATTCCCAAAGCCTTTCCCATGAGCAGAGGTTTGAGATCAGAGTTTTACTTCTCATGGATGAACTGCCAACCATGACTGATGAGCCCCATATACCTAAAGAGACCGGTTTTAAGCCACCAACCACCCACCTTTGTCCCTTCTCTCCGTCAGCAGAAATGGCACCGCCAGGATTAGTAGCTTAGCCACATGAAGACCAGGTGCTGGATTTGGTTGTCAGAAGCTATTTGAGATGCATGCCATTGGGAACACTTATTAGGCAGTGGGAGCTTATCCCCACTACCCTCGGCTACGATGAACCTTTAGAAACGTTCCAGAACAACACAAGAAACAACAACGAAAAGCAACAGCAGCAAAACACTCCCACTCACACAGAAGTCTCCAACCTCAGGACAGACCGCCTCCAGGCCTCCAACCTCCAATCCCTGGTCCAGACTCACAGTTCCCTGGGCGGCAGGCAGGAAGAGAATTTGCTGATGTCCATAGTGGAGGGGTGGTCATCCAGTCCACTCACACGTCCACATGGCAATGGCAGTGATCTCGTCTGATCCAATCACCGACTCTTCCATCTCTTCATGCCAGGGGCCGGGTGAGTCCAGAGCTGGACGTCCTGCTCACTTAAGGAAGGTGAAGCTTCTTGTGCAGCCTCTCGTTTCCAGGTGTGATGCTTGTCGCAGGACCACTGTTTGGCTTGCCATGCAGGAGGTCATTCACACATGGCCTTTCCTACACTACTGTGCACATAGCAATGTTTTCATGTGACATCCCTGTTCTGACTGAGTTTGCTAGGTCATGGCACGACCGAGTATCCAGTGGTGTAACTGGGCGGGCAGGCTGGCTCATCAGCCTTAGCTGGCAGTCAGCCGAAGAAATTCCAAACCCAGGTAGATGGGACTTGTTAGCTTTGCCAGGCAGTTTATCTACAAGAGGGAAAACTCCGATACTCAATCTACAGCCTCGCAGTTGGTGCAGCTCGCTGTGCCATCGTGGAATGTCCCCCAGCCTAGAGTGGAATCGGTTTGTGTGCACGACCCTCACTATGAACCTATGCAGCGCAGGTGGGAAGAAAAGTCCTTCAGTGATAGAGATATTCCCTCCTGATCTTCACATGCGAAGAACCAGCCATCATCATGCCAGGGGCCTAGGTTGACCCTCCAACCACCACCACCCCACCACGGGCATCACTGGAATCTGAATAAAATTTAAAGTTCAAATTAAGTTCATTATCAAAGTACATATATGCAATCATATACTACTCTGAGATTCATTTCCTTGCAGGCATTTACAGTAAAATAGAATAGAATTAAAGACTACATACAAAGACTGAGAAACTGATAGGTGTAAGACAAAGCTTACAAATACAAAAAATACCCAAAATAATAGTAATAATAAATAAATAATAAACAGAACTGAAAATGAGTGGAATCAGTTCCGAGTTGAGGTGAGTGAAGTTATCCACACCAGTTCAGGAGCCTGACAGTTGAAGGGCAATAATGCAATAACTTGAGGGATTTCTTTACAAGATAAGACACTGGAGCAGAATTAGGCCAGTCCCAGAGACATCAAACGCTCCTCATACATTAACCCTTTAATTCCCGTGAACCTCTCTGGACCCCCTCCAATGCCAGCACATCTTTCTGATTTGCCCACCTGCCTGTCCTGTCACCATGCCCCGTTCTCCTCTCTTTGGCCTGATAGCACCTACAGTGAAGTCACCCCCTCAGTGGTATGGTAGGTTTGTTGTGTAAGCTACTCTTTGAAATGCTTGACAGCATCCAGAAAAGGACCGAATTTTCCCCAAGGTAGTGATACAAGGCACTGAAGTTTAAAGACTGTTGTGGGGGAGTGAGCATGAACCGCAATGGAAACAGGAAAGAGAAGTGCAATGCAGAACAAAAAAAAAGTTCTCTTTGTAAAGCTGACACTGACCACGGGCTTCAGGTACTGAACAGGGCTGAGAAAAGGCAAGTAAGTGTGTGTTGTGTGAATGCCAGGCCATGATGGGTCATTGACTTGAGATGTGCATCAATACCATCTCCACAGATGCTGAGTGTTTGAAGGGACATCTCCGCATGCATCACGGTTTGGTACTGCAACTTCTCTGCCCGTGACTACAGGAAGGGCAGAGAGTTATGAACATGGCTCAGCACATCACAGAAACTAGCCACCCTTCCATGGACTGTCTGCACTTCCCACTACCTTGTTAAAGCAGCCAGCATAATCCAAGGGACTAGCCACACTCATTCCCTCTTCTCCCCCCTTCCATTGGGCAGAAGGTGTAAAAGCCTGAAATCACAGATCACCAGGCTCAAAGACAGCTTCTACCCTGGTGTTATGAGACATAGGTGCAGAATTAGGGCATTCAGCCCATCGACACTGCACAACCATTCTATCATGGCTGACTTATTATCCTTCTCAACCCATTCTCCTGCTACTAGACTCCTCCACGATAGGAAGCATCCTCCCCACATCCACTCTATCTAGGCCTTTTGATATTCATTAGGTTTCAGTGGGATATCCACCTCCCCCATCTTCTAAACTCCAGTGAATACAGGCCCAGACCAAAACACTTCTCATATGTTAACCCTTTCATTCCCAGGATGATTCTTGTGAATCTAGACCCTTACCAATGCTAGCATGTCCTACAAGGGGGCCAAAACTGCTCACAATACTCCATGTGGTCTGACCAATGCCTTGCTCTTACATTCTAGTCCCTCACATGTTAACCCATTTTGCAAAACATTATCAAGCGATTGCAAGATTCCCTATATGGTACGAAGAACTCTTAACCAATGTTCCCTCTAATTTTTAGTAGTCAGTGTGCGCAAAAATCTTATGTTGTGCAATTTTTTTCCTGTGATAAAAGTACGTGCGCTCTGAATGCGCACATGGCACAGTTTATGTAGGTTTACAAAATATTTGACATAAAACTGCACAGAATTACAACAAAATAACATACCTTTTTAAGTCGCTAGTTATTTTTTCGTCTCTCCTGTCTTTGGCATTTACCCATTCTTTGTAAACTCTACCTGGACTAATAGAACTTCCATCCAATTGATAGCTTTTGATTATCATTAACATATCCAAATGACATTCACCTAAACAGTTTCTCAGCTTGTTTTTGAGTTGATTCATTAGACTAAAACCTCACCCACAGTCCGCACTAGACGCAAGAAAGGTTCCCCCAACGTCCATCAACTGTGCAAGGTCGCAAAACTGTTCATTTTGAAGTACAAATGCCACCATTTGAGCAAAGTTTAAAATCAGTTTGGATTTAATTTTTTCTTGCGCAGAAAATTTGAAATCATTAAACTGTCTAACTATTACAGTATTTTCAGCTAGAAAATCATGATATTTTAGATATACGGCATTAACTTGTTCACCGCCAAATGTGAAGTCACAATCTGCAATTGCGGAGAAATCAAAAGCTGACCATTCTTGTACCTCATCTTCAGAGAGCCTTTCTTCTAAATGAACACAAAGACTATTCATAAAAGTCAACAGCAAACTTGTATCTACTGTGACGTTTTCTTCACTTTGTTGGTTTAGCAAAACTTTAACTTTGTCACTCCACGAAACATTGTCTCCCAGATACTGCTTTCTTATCTTGTTAATTTTGCCTCGTGCAAAATGAAGTGGATCAATCGGTGTCAGGCCACTCTTTTGCAGAACCTTGCACAGTGCAGCCAGTTCATCAAAGACATCACTTAAAACCTGTAAAGTTCTTTTGCGCTTCACGCCCTTCGCTACTTTTGAATTTGACATAGTGAATCAATATTTTTTTCAATAAAAACTTAGTAAGCTATCTACAGGATTTGAAATAGATCTTTGTAAACTTTACGATATGAACACCGTCCGCCAAAGATGGCTGCCGCCGTGATGCAGCTGTACAAACCGGAACAGGAAAGGTGAGGTGACGTAAATTAGTGACGTGCATTGTGGTATTTGAAAAACCGACTAACTAGTTAACAGAAACATTTAGCTAAGAGATTATTTTCAATAAGTTTAATTATTACTACATTATTTTAGCTAACTAACCTTTCGTGCGCACATTAATTTCCTTTGTGCGTTGGTTGAAAAACGTGTGTGCACATGCACAGCTTAGAGGGAACGTAGCTCTTAACCTTACAATCTACCTCTGTGGCTTGCATGCACTGCACTTTGTAACTAAGACACTTCATTCTGCATTCTATTATTGCTTTTCCCTTTATACTGCCTCAGTGCACTGATGTAAAGAAATGACCTGTACATACGGCACGCTAATCCAGTTGTCATATTTTGGTCAATAATAAACCAACACCATTCAAGGGTTTTCTGTGGCTTTCCACATAGCAAAACAAAAAAACCCACTAAACATCTCCCTCTGACACTCAACTACGTTACAATCAAATCGCTAATCTCCCTCAAAAGCCAAGTGCTTACAAATGACAGGAAACCTATCTGGTTCCCAAACTTCATTATGCCTTGGACCAATACCATCAAGCAAGTGGTCCGTTGACCCCAAATTAAGCCTTAGAGACTGATTAGACCATAGGAGCAGAATTAGGCCATTTGGCTCAGCAAGTCTGCTCTGTCACTTCATCATCGTTGATCCATTTTCCCTCTCAGCCCCCATCTCCTGCATTCTTCCCTTATCCCTTCATGCCCTGACTAATCAAGAATCTATCAACCTCTGCCTTAAATATACCCGGTGACTTGGCCTCTACAGTCGTCTGTGGCAACGAATTCCACAGATTCGCCACTCTTTGGCTAAAGAAATTCCTCCTCATCTCTGTTCTGAAAAGGTGCCCCTCTACGCTGAGGCTGTGTCCTCTGATCTTAGACTCTCCCACCAGAAGGAGCACCACTAAGTGTCCTGACCAGCTACATCACCAGCTAGAACAGAAATTGCAAGGCATCTGACCGCAAGACCCTACAAAGTGTCAGAGTAGTAGTGCAGTGAGTGCGATGCTATTACAGCTCAGGGCATTGAAACTTGGAGTTCAATTCCAACGACATCTGTAAGGAGTCTGTACGCCCTTCCTGTGGAATGTATGGATTTTTCCTGGGTGCTCCGGTTTCCTCCCAAAATCCAAATGTGTACCAGGTAGGTTCACTGGTCATTATAAATTGTTTTGTGATTAGGCTAGGGCTGAATCGGGGATTGTTGGGCTGCATGGCTCAAAGGGTTGAAGAGCCTATTCCGCAGTGTATCTCCAAATAAAATTTGTTTTAAAGAATTGAGGACTACTCAGAGGATAATCAGGGTCTCTCTACCACCCAGTGATACAGTATTTATCAGGAGTACAGCGTACATAGGGCCCTTAGCAATGTCAAGGGTCCCTCTCATCGGTCTCACAATCTCTTTGACCCCCTGACCATCAGGCAGGAGATACCAGAGCATTAGGACAAGAACCGCTAGGGTGGGAAACAACTTCTTCACCTAGGCAGTGAGATTACTGAACTCCTTGCCATCACCCTGGTCTCATCGTGTATGAAGTGCCAGAAATGTTATACAGTTTACCTTTCAGCTTGTGTCCCAAATGTATCTTCTGTTAAGGGTCAATCTTCTGGAATAAATTTGCTAATTTATTTGTGGAACTACAACTCATACACACCCACACATATAAAGTAATATGTACTGTGTGGTGCACCTTGGTCGGAGGAACATTGTTTTGTTTGGTGGTATACAGACATATGGTTGAATGACAAACTTGAACTTGATGCTTGAGGCCCCACACCACCAGGTATAAGAATAACTACTTCCCCTCAACCATTCAGTTCTTGAACCGCCGACAAACCCTAATCACGACAGTATAGCAACATTAAGTCTTAACTTGGCACGAAAGTGTCCTTTCTTTTTGTTCTAATTATGTATAATTTAAACTAAGCAACCACTACCACATACCTCCTGCACACTTAGAGAGTCTCGACATGTTATGCGTTCAGAGATATTCATTTGCTCATCACCATAGTAATGCCTGGTTATCTGAGTTCCTGTTGACTTTCGGTCAGCTTGAACCAGTCTGGCCATTCTCTTTTGACCTCTCTCATTAACAAGGCATTTTCACTCACAGAACTGATGCTCATTGGATGCTTTTTTTTGTTTTTCCCACCATTCTCTGTAATCTCTAGATCCTAGGAGATCAGCAGTTTGAGATACTCAAACCACCCTGTCTGGCACCAACAATATTCCATGGCCCAAGTTACTTAGATCATATTTCTTCCCCATTCGGATGTTTAGTCCAAACAACAATTGAACCTCTTGACCATGCCTGCATGCTCTTAAGCATTGAGCTGCTGCCACATGATTGGCTGATGAGATATTTGCATTACTGATGTGTACAGGTGTACCTGATAAGATGGCCACTGAGTGGATGCTGAATTGATTGTTCCTCTGTGATGCTATGTAACTGTGACACTGCTGCAGGTCCTTCAATGCTGTTGTGCGTAGATGGACTTGGGCGTATTGACAATAAATCTGGCTTTTGATTGTGGCGAGTCATTTGCTATAGACTAAAACAAGACCAAAGTTGAGATGGTGACAAAATCCTCTCCACTTGTATGGAAGAGTGTGGTCCCTGCACCACTCTGGAAACCCAAAACTATTCGATATGAGTCACCCTGTCAGTACAGCATCTATTCATTTGCTTCATCGCTGACACACCACAGCTATCCAGGCTGTCCAGAGAAGGACATGAATAGGAGTGATTTGGAAGGCTAAACTGGGGCAGATGGGACACACTCACTGGGCAACAAAGTTTGAATGGACCATTCAGAATCAGATTTAACATCACCAGCATATGTTGTCTTTGCAGCAGCAGTATATTGCAATACATAATAGAAAAAGCTTGTGAATTACAGTAAATATATTAAATAGTTAAATTAAATTAGTACAAAAAAGTAGTGAGGTAGTGTTCAGTTAGTCCTGACGAAGGGTCTCAGCCTGAAACGTCGACTGTACCTCTTCCTAGAGATGCTGCCTGGCCTGCTGAGTTCACCAGCAACTTTGATGTGTGTTGCTTGAATTTCCAGCATCTGCAGAATTCCTGTTGTTTGTGTGAGGTAGTGTTCATGGGTTCAATGTCTATTCAGGAATCCAATAGCAGAGGGGGAGAAGCTGTTCCTTCAGGTTCCTGTATCTCCTTCCTGATGGTATCAATGAGGAGAGAGCATGTCTGGGTGAATGGGATCCTTAATGATGGATCCCACCTAGTGAGGCATTGCCTTTTGAATCTGTCCTGGATGCTGGGGTGGCAAGTGCCCATGAAAGAGCTGACTGTGTTTACAACTTTCTCCAGCTTTTTCCCAATCTGCGCAGTAGCCCTCTCACCTCCTCCCCCCCATACCAGACAATGAAGCAGCCAGTTAGAATGCTATCTACCGTACATCTGTAGAAATATGTGAGTGTCTATGGTGATACCAAATCTCCTCAGTTGGGCCAAAGGGCCCATTTCCATGCTGTGTGACTCTATACTGGCTCAGTACACGAGTTGCTTTAACCCCCTTCCTTCTTCCCCATTTCAAAGTTCAAATAAAATTATCAAAATACATACTGTATAGAACCCTGAGATTCATTTTCTTGCATACACTCAGTTAATTCAAGAACCACAATTTAATCAAAGCAAGCAAGTTTACTTGTATAGCACTTTTCAAACACAAGGCAATTCACAAGGCTTTACACAGAATAAGATAGAAAACTCAAACATCAAATTTCAGACAATATACAAGAAAATAAAATCACACAAAACATAGATCTGATCAACAGAAGATACAACGCAGGAGATTCTAATTAAAAGCTACAGTGAAAAGAAAATTTTTAAGCCTCCATTTAAAGAGCTTAAAGTTGAGGCCAACTTCAGATCCTCTGGAAGGTCATTCAGAAGATGTTGAGCATGAAAAACTAAAAGCTGCTTCACCATGTCTAGTTTTGACCCTGAGGACAGTAAGCAGACCAACCCCAGACGACCTCGGGGAAGTTTGTAATTCAGCAAGAGATCAGAGACGTATTTTGGACCAAGACCATTCAGTGCTTTATAAACTAGTAATATTTTTAAAGTCAATCCTCTGATGGACAGGAAGCCAGATAACAACCCGAGAACTGGACTGCTATGTTCTACTTTCTTGGTCTCAGCGAGGACTCTAGCAGCAACGTTCTGAATGAGTTGCAGCTGTCTGAGGGATTTTTTAAATCTATAAAACAGACTTGTGAAAACGGCAACCAACAGGACAGAAAAACTAGCAAAGTGCAAAAGACATCAAACTGTGCAAATATATAATAAATAAGCAATAATTATCAAGAACATGAGATGAAGAGTCCTTGAAAGTGAGTCTGTTGTTCAGTGATAGGGCAAGAGAAGTCATCCGCACTGGCTGAACAACCTGATGCTTGAAGGGTAATAACTGTTCTTGAACCTGGTGGTGAGTCCTGAGGTTCTTGTACATGCTTCCTGATGGCAGCAGCGAGGAGAAAGCGAGGAGAGGATCTGGGTAGCGGGGGTCCTTGACGATGGCTGCTGCTTTCCCGCAACAGAGCTCCAGGTAGATGCGCTCAATGGCTGGGAGGGCTTTACCATGATGGACTTGACCGTATCCTACTTTTTGTAGGACTTTCCATTCAAAGGCATTTGTGTTTCCATACCAGGACATGATACAGCCAGTCAATATACTCTCCACCACAGAGCCACAGAATCTTGTCAAAATTTTAGATGTCATGCTAAATCTTCACAAACTTCTAAGGAAATGGAGCCACTGCCATGTTTATTTCGTAATGGCACTTACATGCTGGGCTCTGGACAGGTCCTCCGAAATTATAACACCGAGTTTAAAGTTGTTGACTCTCTCCACCTCTGATCTCCCGATGAGGACTGGCTCAAGGACCTCCAGTTTCGTTCTCCATAAGTCCTTGGCCTTGCTGACATTGGGTGGCTGCTGTGGCACCACTCAGCCAGATTTTCAGTCTCCCTCCCATATGCTGACTCATCACCTTTGATTTGGCCTACCACAGTGGCGTCACCAGCAAACTTAAATATGGTATTGGACCCATTCTTAGCGTCAGTCACAAGCGTAAAGCAAGATACCTACGCCTTGTGGTGCACTTGTGCTGATGGAAATTGTAGACATATTGTTGCCAATCCAAACTGACTGAGGTTTGCAAGTGAGGAAATTAAGAATCCAGCTGTACAAAGATGTACTGAGGCCAAAGTCATTAAGCTTATTGATTAGTTTTTAGGGTTGACAGTATTGAATACTGAGCTGTAGTTAATAAAGAACAACCTGATGTATGCATCTTTGCTATCCAGATGTTTCAGGGTTGAATGAAGAGCCAATGAAATGGCATCTGCTATGGACCTGTTGTGCTAGTAGGCAAATTGGAGTGGATCCAAGTTAATTCTCAGTCAGGGGTTGTATATGTTCCTTTGTTTTTTTTTCCTTTCTCTCCATGCAGAACAGGCTTACCTGAACTTGAAATTCAGAATCAGTCAGATTTATTATCACCGACATATGCTGTGAAATTTGTTACTTTGTGACAGCAGTACAGTGGAAGACATGAAAGGATGTGATGCTGAGGCTTTATAAGGCACTGGTGGGGCCTCACCTTGTGCACTCTTAACAGTTTTGGACCGCTCATCCTTAAAAAGTGCTGGCATTGGAGAGGATCCAGAGGAGGTTCACAAGGACAATTCCAGGAATTAAAGGGTTATCATACAAGGAACATTTGATAGCTCTGGGTGTGTACTCGCTGGAATTCAGAAGGATGACGGGAATCTCATTGAAACCTTTCGAATACTGAAAGGCCTAGACAGAGTAGATGTGGAAAGAATGTTTCCCATGATGGGAGAGTCTAGGACAAGAGGGCACAGCCTCAGGATAGAGGGGCACCCTTTCAAAACAGATGTGGAGAAATTTCTTTAGCCAAAGGGTGATGAATTTGTGGCCACATGCAGCTGTGGAGGCCAGGCTGTTGGGTGTATTTAAGGCAGAGATTGATAGGTTCTTGATTGTACATGGCATCAAAAGTTATGGGAAGAAGGCCAGGAACTGGAGTTGAGGAGGAGAAAAACCAAAAGCCATGATTGAACGGCGGAGCAGACTCGCTGGACCAGATGGCCTAATTCTGCTCCTATACCTTATGGTCTTATGACTCCAAGTTACAAGTCGGAGAGCAGAGCTTAGTCAAGATGGCACTAAACGGCAACTCCTTTGCTTGCCTCTTTGGAAACAGCTCTATTTCCATCTTTAATATCTCTATTTTTCCCCTTTCAGGGTTATTTTGAAGACCCTGACCCGGAGTTACATGCTGACATCAGTTCTTCGCAGGAATGGGACCTGCTCTCAGGATGTAACGACTGGCCGTTATCCGACATGGCAAGGGCACGGCCTAAGAATTCGGCTCACCTTTGGAGGCCTGAGATCTCGGAGCTCTGAAGAAGAGCGGATCGAAGGTCGGTGTCCCAGACCAGTGTGTCACGGGAGCTGGAAGATCTTTGGCTGTGTGCCCAAAGGCCCGAGATCTTTGGGCACAGAGCTCAGAAAAAGCAACACAACGGACTTTTATCATAAATCGGCAAGTTGCTTGTCTCCCCCCTCTCGCTGTGAAACGGAGAAATCTCTTTCTCCCTTATTAGGGGGAGAGAGTACCTATGGTACGTCGAATACTGGGTGAACACGTAGCCTTTGGAGTATTGCAAGTCTGTGTCTTTGCTGTTGCTTTTGCTGCACGCTTGAGTCTCAGTGGTGGGTGCCAATGCCTTTTTTCTTTACCGTGGAGGGAGGATTGTTGCTAGCTGCCACTTACGCGCGGGAGGGAGAACTGGGGGGGGGCTACTTTGGGGTTCTAACATTTAACTGTCACTCTTTGGGGCACTCCTCTGTTTTCGTAATGGTTTGCAAAGAAAAAGCATTTCAGGATGTATATTGTATACGTTTCTCTGACATTAAATTTACCTTTGAAAAAAAATGAATAAATAGTGCAAAAGAGGAATTGTGAGGTAGTGGTCATGGAAGGGTGGAGGGGAAGAAGCTGTTCCTAAAATGTTGAGTGTGGGTCTTCAGGCTCCTGCACTACCTCTTCAATAGTAGTAAAGAGAAGAGGGCATGTCCCAGATGGTCAGGGCACTTAATGATGGATGCTGCCTTGAGATGCCTCTTTCTGAAGATGTCCCCTTTGGCGGTGAGGCTTGGGACTGTGATGGACCTGGCTGAGTCTACAACACTCTGTTGACGGAATTTACAATCCTCTGCCTTGAGACACTTCATTTTGAAAATGTCCTCAATGTGCCCGTGACAAGGCAAGAGCAATGTGCACACCATTCTTTGAAGTGATTTTTGATGAACGCAGATGCTTACATCACAAGAAATATCTGCCTCACTCAGGGCAAACTACAAGTCACTGTGTGAGCTTTGATTTCCCATTATCAGCAGTTAATAGAGAAATCAAATAATCAGGCGAGATTCCTGTGTGGTTAACACAACTGTCACAAGCAAGATGCTTGTGCCAAGTTGGGACAGCAAGATAGTGTAGTAGTTAGCGCAACACCTTATAACAGCCAACTGTAAGATCAGGGTTCAATTCCCACCACTGTCTAAGGAGCCTGTACATTCTCCACAAGACCACAAGCATTTCATCCGGGTGGCTCCAGTTTCCTCCCACATTCCAAATATGTTCACTTTAGTACTGATTAGTAAGGTGTGGGCATGCAGGCAGCCCACCAGCACAGGCGATGCATTTCACTGTACGTTTCGATGCACGTAACAAACAACACCAATTCTTCTTCCTTTATCTGTGAACATTGAGAAACTGAAGTTTGGGAAACAAATTGTATAATTCAGAATCAGTAAGGAACTTCTGCCAAGGATTCCTAGAAAGCCGGACTTTTGAAAACTGTAGTACTCAAAGGTCCAGAAAGAGAACGGTGTGCCCAACCCATCCATATCCCTGGCCAGATGTTTTACAGCTGAAAACACCTAATCTGCCGCTTGCTTGACATTGCATAGATACAAGAGATTCTGCAGATCTTGAGATTCTGGATATCTTCAGCAACACACACACACAATGCTGGAGGAACTTAGGAGGCCAGGTGGAGAGAAATAAACAGTTGACATTCCTGGCTGAGACCCTTCATCAAGACTCCTGGCTTCAGGTCCTATATTCACCAGATGAAGGGACTCGGCCTGAAACATCAGCGTCTTTCCTTCCATAGACGCTGCCTGACGTGCTGAGCTCCTCCAGTGTCTTGGTTACAAGAGAACACTTGGGCACAGGGCTGCGAATTAACAGGCTAATGTTAAATAGTTAAGCTGCTGGGCAGTGTGGCTTGTTGGGCCTGAAGGGGCAGTTCTATGCTCATATCTAAATAAATAGAAGCTCCCGAGAGTAAAGGCCCATGTCTCTCAAATCTTTCCCAATCAGGCAATTTCCTCAAAAATTAAGTTCACTTAACCCAGCAGTATCTCCTCATCTATGGAGATTATGACAGAAAAACAGACTCTGGAGAGGGAGGTGAAAGGGAATTTAATCAATAATTACAAGCAAACTCATCACCAAATGCTGGATCCTGGGAGTCAACACCACCCTCTGCAACTCAATCTTTGACTTCCAGACCGACAGACCTCAGTCAGTAGGGATAGGTCACAATTATTCAGAACACTGATGCCACAAGGTTGTGTCCTCTGCCCCCTACTCCATTCCCTATCCACTCGTGCACGGCCAGATTCTTCCCAACTCAGTCTACAGGTTTGCAGATAAGACCACTGTAGTGTTCCACATCTTTAAAAAAAGAGTCAGAGTTCAGGAAGGAGATAGGGAGCTTAATGACATGGTGTCATGACAACAATATTTCCCTCAAGGTCAGCAAAACAAAAGAGCTGATCATTGACTTCAGGAAGGGGGATGGTGCACATACTCTTGTCTACATCAACAGTGTTAAGATTAAGGACTTCATGTTCTTAGGAGTGATCATCACACAGACATCACAGCCAAGAAAGCTCACCAACATCTCTACTTCCTCAGGAGGCTAAAGAGGTCTGGCATGTCCCTGCCAACCCTCGTCAATTTTTTTCAAAGCACCATAGAAAGCATCCTAACTGTTAGATCTGGCAAATACCCTGTCCATGACTGCAGGAAACTACAGAGTGTTGCAGACACAGCTCAGCTCATCACAGGAACCAGCCTCTCCTCCAATGGACTATCTATACTTCTCCCTGCCTCAGTAAAACAGTCAGCACTCTCAAGACCCCAGTCATCTTGGACATTCTCTTTTCCGCTCGCCCGTCGGGCAGAAGATACAAAAGCCTGAAAGTATGTAGCAGCTCGTTCACGGACAGCTTCTACCCTGCTGTTATAAGATCATTAGGTAGTTTCCTAGTATGATCAATTGGACTTTTGATCTCACAATGTACTTTATAATCTAGCACCTTTTTGTTTATCCACACTGCATTCTCTCTACAGCTGTTCACTTCATTGTTTTACTCTGTAATGCACTGTAATGATTTGATCTGTACGAATGGTGCACAAGACAAGCTTTTCACTGTATCCCAGTACATGTGACAATGATAAACCAATTCCAAAATGTAAACACAAGAGATTCTGCAGATGCTGCATGCCCAGAGCAATGCACACAAAAATGCTGGAGGAACTCAGCAGGTCAGGCAGCACCTATGAACAGGAATAAACATGCAACGTATCGGGCCAAGAGCCTTCATCAAGACTCTGACTCCACCATGTATCAGGAGTCGAGGGAATGAAGCCAGATGATGCCTCAGTGCATTCAGAACGGATGGAGACAAGAGTTGTGTAGCAGAAACTGACCCTATAAATGGAGGCTGGATTTCAAACATCCTGCTGAGAGAAAATAAAATCACACTTGCACTTAGAGGAAGCTAAGTGAGAACAGGCATACAGACAGGTCAAGGACTCTTGTGTATTAGCTAGACTGTAACAGAACAGACAATGATTTAGTATTAATGTGAACTGACTGCCAGACAGGCGTGTTGGCATAGCAATGTCTAAATGCTGTTTAAAAATCCAGATGGATTTCCCTTTATTTCATATTTGAACTGGGCAGCTTCAGACAAGCTGAACAGCCCCTCTTTGTTCCTGCCCGCCTACAAGGCCTGTCCATTTAGTTGAAGGTGTTTGTCTTTCGATAAGAAAATAACTCTGGGTGTGGATGTGCGTGGATTGGCAGAGAGAAGAGCTGAGGGTAAACGTCCCATTGTGATAACTTGCCGTTTAGGCTACAGATTATCATTCTGCAGCTCTGCAGTGTGATAAATCACTGTTTAATCGAGTTACACACTGCTGGATTGCAGGGAATTTAGAAGCACATTCACTAGGCTAGAGAGAAAACTTTCAATGCCTTCCATTGAAATATTTAAGAACAAGAAATGGATTAAGTCCCAGTTTATTGTCATGGGCATACATTTAGTGGCCACTTTATTAGGTACAGAGTGTCCCAGGAGTGGAACTCAGTGAGTTTTCATAACATATGTATACTCAGTGGCCACATTATAAGGTACTTCCTGTACCAAATAAAATGGTCACTGAGCATGTGCTCATGGTCTTCCACTTTAAGGTCTGATGTGCTGTGTTCAGATAAGCTCTTCTGTACACCACTGTTGTAATGTATGGTTATCTGAGCTATTGTTGCCTTCCTGCTAGTTTGAGTTAGACTGGCCATTCTCCTCTGACCTCTCTCATTAGCAAGGTGTTTTCACCCACAGAATTGGTCAAGAGGTTCACTCATTGTTCAGACCAAACATCAGAATGGGGAAGAAATATGATCTAAGTGACTTTGACAATGGAATAATTGTTGGTGCCAGACAGGTGCTTTGAGCATCTCAGAAACTACTCATCTCCTAGGATTTTCACGCACAACTGTCTCTAGAGTTTACAGAGAATGGTGTAAGGGAACAAAAAACCATCGAGTGCGTGGCAGTTCTGTTGGCGAAAATGGCTTGTTAATGAGAGGTCAGAGGAGAATGGCCAGACTGATTCAAGCTGACAGGAAGGCGACAGTAACTCAAATAACCACAGTAACTCAAATAACCACACGTTACAACAGTGGCGTGCAGGAGAGCATCTCTGAATGCACAACATGTCAAACCTTGAAGTACATGGGCTACAGCAGCAGAAGACCTCACTGGGTTGCACTCCTATACCTAATAATGTGGCCACTGACCATACACATTTTGATAATAAATTGCTTTACTTAAATTTCAATTTTCTAGGTGTTTTATTGGGATTTGTACTTGAGTCTCTGGAAGATCAACCCGTACCTCTCTTTAATCCCAGAAGTTTAACCACCATGTTTGAACACTGTTGACCCAATTTCCCCTTATATTCCATGTGCTGTTCTTCAGGACTGGCCGTGGGGGAGAACACTGTCCCATCGCATTAGACTTGGTGTCTGACCTTGAACTGAGCGTATCTGGCATGGTAACATAGCGGTTAGAGCAGATGTAGGGTGAAGGGCCATAGGTATGGGGAATGCACTCAGCATTTCCCCCTGGGGAGAGGGAATCAAATCCTTAATGGGAAGGTTTTATAGAGACTGGAGGGACAATTTCTATAGGCAGAGGGTGGTGGGCATAAGGAACAAGTTGCCAGTGGCAGGTACATCAATAGTTGAAAGACATTTAGATAAGTGTATGGATAGGAAAGATTTACAGGCATATGGACCAAATCGTTCTCAGCTCAAAACGCTGACTGTTTATTTTCCTTTGTAGTCACTGCCTGACCTGCTGAGTTGCTCTACCATTTTGTGTGTGGGCCACAAAGAACCAGCATGGTGGTCACCACAGATGAGT
Organism: Mobula birostris; assembly: GCF_030028105.1. NCBI lineage: Eukaryota > Metazoa > Chordata > Chondrichthyes > Myliobatiformes > Myliobatidae > Mobula > Mobula birostris. The sequence continues at coordinate 28,333,835 of NC_092398.1, forward strand.
TAGGCCAGAGCGGCTGTAGGATGTTGTGACATGCAAATTCAAGAGGAGGCACTGACCTGCAGCTCACACCAAGCAACTTCCACCCAAGTCTCGGTATCTAGCCCTTTGTACACGGTCTTGAAGGCCCCTCGCCCGAGTTCGATGTCAAACTTCAGGAAGCGGCCCCCCGGAGAGGTGGCAACCGCCTTCATCTCGGCCTCCTCCTCGTTCTCCTTCTCGGTCCTGTCCCTGGATGAGTCTTTGGCGACATCCGCCGCTGTCTTGGCTGTAGCAGCAGTGTCGCTTTTGCCTTCCGGCGTGCTGGCGCAGACGGGCGGTCGGGCAGGCCCCTCCCGCTCCACCGGATCCATGCTCCGCCGCACAAAGCGGTGGTTCTCAGCCAGGGGTAGGGGGTCGCCGGCCTTCGCAGTTCTGCCAGGCGCGGCAGCCGCGGGGTTGGTCTCGCTGTCAGCCGAGCCCTCGCTGGAGGCCATACCCCTTGGCTTGCTGGAGTCCCCGGGGCCGGTCGGCTCTCCCGGGTCCGTGGCCATCCTGTGCTCCCGCAACGGCCGAAATCCTCCCTTTTGTTCCGATCAACCAATTGCCAGGGTGGGGGGAGGGCACCTCTCAGCCTAGGACATGACGCACATACAGTCTCTTGGCACCTTGCAGAGCCCCCGCCTCTTCAATTCTCAAGCATGGGACAGATAGACGCTGAACGCCAAGCTCTCTGCAAGAACAGAAATAAATAAGTGGAAAGGGATAAAGGCAAAAATAGCATCAAAACAGCATTTACATACTTCAAAGTTCAAAGTAAATTCAAATACAAAATACATGTCACTGTGTACAGTCCTGCACAAAAGTCTTGGTTCAGATTACATTATCAATGTGTATACATTATACAACCCCGAGATCTGTCACAAAACAAGAAAACCAAAAGAACCCATTTAAAAAAACCCAACAAACACCCAACGTGCAGACGGAGAAAGAAAAAAGTACAAATCGTGCAAACAATAAAATTAAACAAATGGTACTTAGCATGAAAGTGAGTTCTCAGACATGCAGTCTGGCACAGGCCCATAACCTCAGTGCAGTGAAGAGTGGAGTAAACATCAGGGAGAAGCAAATGGAACCCTGATCTCCGACTCTCATATCTCTGCTCCCAACACCCAGCCTTTCCAATCAATCTGGCCAGTTTTTAACTCGTCCGAACATGGGGTCGTTCCTGCTCTAGTTCCCGGGCCCTGTCACTTCAATTCACTCTAGGCCTGGATCTGACCTTTCCAAGTTGGCCCAGCACTTAGATAGATCAAACCTTGCTCCCAATTTCCTCCACTCCGACTTTTCTATGCTTCACATGCCCCGACTATCTCAAACATATCTCAACCTCTCTCAGACTCTGTCTTACACCCACACACATATATAGCTTGGACGTCTAAGATTTTTGCCTACTACTGTCGTAATTTAATGTAATGCACTATACTGCTGCCGTAAAAACAAATTTCATGATATACGTGAATGACAATAAACCTGATTCTGATATGGATCTCTATTGTGACTGAGTGGGAAGGTGGGTAGGGAGAGGGAACCACCAGAGGGACATTCTGTAATGATCAGTAAACCAATTGTTTGTAATCAAATGACCTTGTCTGGTCTCTCAGGGCTTTTGTGTGTCTGCGTCCATGGCAATCGCACCCCGGCACTTCTTCTCTGCCCCCTGTCCCAAACCCCTCGCTTGCCATTCCCAACAGCCTTTGCTCCCGCTAGATTTACAAACTTGCTCTGTGCTCTACATTGACAAATACACCACTGTACAAAACAGATACCCTAGCTATAGATATGTGCCTAAGACTTCTGCACAATTTTCCTGCAGGCACTCACAGTAAATACAAAGAAACAAAAGAATCAATGAAAAACCGCAAAGACGGACAAACAACCAACGTGCAAAAGTCAAAGTGTGCAAATACACACAAGAAAATAAAAGAAAAAAAACAAGAATCCTTGAAAGTGTTGTGGAAACAGTTCAGTGTTGGGGTGAGCAAAATTGAGTGAAGTTATCCTTTCTGGTTCAAAAGCCTGATGGTTGAGGGGTTCTAACTGCTCCTGAACCTGGTGGTTTGAGTCCTGAGGCTCCTGTATCTTCTTGATGGCAGCAGCGAGAAGAGAGCATGGCCTGGGTAGTGGGGGTCAGCAGCAAACTTAAATATGGCATTGGAGTTGTAGCCTTTATTCACAGCAGAACACAAGTGTATGTATGGTGGGGGGGGGGGGGGGCTCAGTTATTCCAAAGTTCCACATGCTCCAAGAAGGTGCCACAACTTCTCTCTCAACATCAGCAAAACCAAAGAGCTGATTTTCGCCTACAGGAGGAGGAAGCCCAAAGTCCGGTTATTAGGGATCAGGGTGGAGAGGATCAGTAACATTAAATTCCTTGGTGTTATCACAGAGGATCTGTCCTGGGATCAACATGCAAGTGTCAACACAAAGGAGGCACGACAGCGCCACTACTTTCTTAGAAGCTTATGCAGATTTGGCATGTCATCTAAAACTCAGACAATTTTCTAAAAATGCAGAGTTGACTGGCTGCCTGACGGCCTGGTAAGGAAACACCATTGCCCAAGAATGAAAAAGTCTAAAAAAAAGTGGTAGATACTGCCTAGTCCATCAACGTTCAGCACAGCTGCAAGGACCGTTCTCACAAGATCCACACCATCATCCAGGCCATGCTCTCTTCTCACGACTGCAGTAAAGAGGTACAGGAGCCTCAGGAACCACACCACTAGGTTCAGGAGCAGCTAATACCCCTCAACCATCAGGCTCATGAACCGGCGTGGGTAACTTCACTCACCTCAATAGTGAGCTGATTCCACAAACCACAATCTTACTTTCAGGTATTCAACAACTCATGTTCTCAGCATTATTTTTTCAATTTTAATTTGCACTATGCCTTTTGTTCACTGGTTGTTTGTCAGTCTTTGTTTATGCATAGATTTTCATAAATTCTATTGTATTTCTTTATCTTCCTGTAAATGCCTGCAAGAAATGAACCTCAGGGTAGTACAGAGTGATGTAACTGTTTACTTTGACTGAGAACAGCTGATAGCTATTTACACTACCATATATCAATAATCATTCTTCTGGAGACTCAACATTATGCAGATACTGGAAATCTTGAGCAACGCACACACACGTGATACTGGAGAAACTCAGCAGGTCAGGCAGCAACTATGGAGGGAAATAAACAGCTGACTTTCAGCTCGAGACCTTTCATCCAGTTGGCTTGGCTGTTCATTCCCTTCCAAAGATGCTACCTGAGCTGCTGAGTTCCCCTCAACGGGTGCACCTTCTCTCAGAGACAGTGAGTGCAAATAGACAGGCCACTCCGCCCAACCAGAACCAACCAACTGAGGCTGGCCCCTATAGAAATTCAGCTCCCAAAGACTCTCAGAGCAACACCCATTAAATGAACTTGGGTAAAGCAGCATCCATGGAAATAAGTAAACAGTCAATGTTTTGGGCTGAGACTCTTCTTCAATTCTGGAAAGGACAGGGGAAGATGCCAGAAGAAAGGTGGGGGGAGGGGAAGGAGGATAGCTGGAAAGTGATAGTTGAAGCCGGCGGGGGGGGGGGGGGTGCAGCGGTGAAGGAAGAGGAAGGAATCTGACGGGACAGGAGAGTGGACTACAGAAGAAAGTGTTGGAGGTGATAGGCAGGTGAGAAGAGTTATTGGCACAGCACAGAAAGCATTCCATCCTGATGTATCAGTTTGGTGCAGCAACTGTTTTGCCCAAGACCACTAGAAACTGCAGAGTTGTGCTGAGCCGTGTCCACATCATGGAAACCAACGTCTCGTCCATAGACTATCTATACTTCTTGCTGCCTCAATAAAGCAGCCTGCACAGTTAAACACTCCACCCAGCCTAGACTTTCTCTTCTCCCCCTCACATCAAGGAATAGATACAAAAATCTCTTCTTCACCCCACCCCTCCCAACTGGCAGAAGATACAAAAGCACATAGTACAAGATTCAAGGACATCTCATATCCTTGTGTACATAATCAGAATCAGTTTAATATCACTGCAAATGTGAAATTTGTTGTTTTGCAGCAGCAATACATAATAAAAACTAAATTAAAGTATATACATTTTAAAAGTTAACTTTAATAGTACAAAAAGAGAGAAAAAAAAGTACGAGGTGGTGCTCATGGGTTCAATATCCATTCAGAAGTCTAATGGCAGAGGAGAAGCCGTTCCTGAATCATTCAGTGTGTGCACTTGGGCTCCTACATCTCCTCCCTGATGGTAGCAATGTGAAGTTGGCATGATCTGGGTGACAGGGGTCCTTAATGATGGATTCCCCATTTTCTAAGGCATCACCTTGTGAAGATGTCCTTGATGGTGGGGAGTCTAGTGCCTATGATGGAGCTGGCTGAGTTTACAACTTTCTTGCAGCTTTTTCTGATCCTGTACAGTGTTTCTGCCCCCCCCTCCACCCCATACCAGACAGCGATACAACCAGTTAGAAAGCTGTCCACTGAAGATCCGGAGTAAATTTGCGACTATTGAACTGTCCTCTTGTATTGCTAACAGACTCATGCCCTCAATCTGCCTTGTCATGGCTTTATATTTTGCTCGCACTTGTACTTGAACAGTTTAATCTGCATTGTTATTGCTTTTCCCTTGTACTTGAACACAAAACAGTACAGCACAGTATAGACCCTTCAGCCGACAAAGATATTCTGGCCCTTTCACGTACTCTTGAATCAGGCTTACCCAAGGGTTCCCAACCTTTTTTATGCTACGGCCCCCTGCCATTAAGTCCTGTGAACCCCAGGTTGGGAACACCAAATTTTATCCTTCTCTCTAATTTCCTTCAGTACCTTAATGCACTGATGTGATGAATGTCAGGCAAACCTGCACCTTGCTGCATCACAATAATTTATCAATTTATGACAATTTACCCTGGTTTGGCCCATATCCCTCTCCACCTTTCCTACAGCACGGTAGCATGGTGGTTAGTGTAACACTATTACAGTGCCAGTGGACCTAGGTTCAATTCTCGCTGCTGTCTATACAAAGTTGGTACTTTCTCCTCGTCACCATGTGGGTTTCCTCTGGGTGCTCCAGTTTCTTCCCACATTCCAAACACGTACGTGGCAGCAGGTTCACTGGTCACATGAGTGTAACAATGGCCAGGCTGTGCATAGAGACAAGCACTTGGAGACTGGTGGAGATGAATCTGCCGGATGCTGCTGGGTTGCGGGCATCTTCTGCCGACAGGGAACCAGGTTTGTGGCAATATCCTTGCATTGCCTTCTCTGAGGATCATAACCATGTCGTGGTGAAGAGGATTGTCAGTCCCTGAGAACGAAGCTGTCCGGTGCTTAGGGCCTACAAGGGTCACTCATGGCAGTAAGATGACTATGGAGGATTGGTGGTTTATTTCACTTGTTTTTTTTCCCCCCATTTGCACAATTTTTTTGTGTGTGGGGAGGTTGATGTTTTTCCTCTGAACAGGTTCCATGTTTTTTTTCTTTGTTTCGTGACTGTTTGTGGGAAGAGAAATCTCAGTGCTGTATTCTGCATACATTGAAACTAAATGTACTTTGAATCTTTGAAGATCAAGGGGTGGTCCAAACAATGTTTCTGTGGTGGAGCTGGCGGAAGATGGCGACATGTCACAATGGCAGTGAAGGTGGAGGAAGGCTGCAGCAGTGAAGGGTCCCCAGTCATCTTGCACTCCATGCCACTAGACACTGACCCCGATCTGTCAAGGGATGACTGGTGACTGCCCATGCATCAGCCTCCCCACATTAAATAGTCAAGTACAGACACTCTCCATAAAGAGAATGACCCCTTGGGAGAACATCATACTCAACTCAAATGATGTCTCTACTAATACCTTGCACAGTGCAGAGTAATGGTCATTAAACTTCTTAGTTTGACCACACATTTCCTTAAGCTTCTAAGTCAAATATATCACCAAGCCAGCTGCATTTCCAGTTTGCAAGCTGTTTGTTTCGATGTGGTCATAGCCCTAACAGTGACACGTGTCACG